>NW_026576442.1:0-100421 GCF_028641065.1 Leucoraja erinaceus | reverse complement strand
GGGGGCCAGGGAAAGCGGGGAGTGCTGTCTGAAATTCACACCCGCGATGAACAGGAAGGTAAAAGACGGCTGCCACACTTACGGTAAGTCCTTTAGAGAGCACGGAGGGGAGGGGGTGGAGAGAGGAGGAAAGAAGGGGGGGTGGGGGGAGAAGGAGTGGAGACACTTTTAAGGAGCCAGACAACTTTTAGTAAAGTTTAGCGAGCATTTATCATTACGAGTCAGGTTACTTATTTTATTTTTTGTTTTATTTTCTCAACGAGCTTTACCTTCGACTACCCTCGATTACCTTCGATTGCCTTTGATTATCTACGAATAACATGCCGACCTACTACGACCTACCCTTGACTAAACCTACGAGTAAACCTATTGATTTTTTTCCATGGCGACCTTTTTTAACCGCGGGTATTTTTCAGACTGCTGAAAAAAACGCTGCGACTTAACTGAGGCTTCGAGTACAAGGGGACTATTCTTGAGCATGAAGGATAGTTACCATGCTGCGAGTATGTTGAGGGCAAACTGTTCTAAAGTCGCGAATTAGGTTGCCGCAGTGGGACAGGCCCTTTATACACACAATGCTCCAACCTATTAGAGCAAGCGTACTATAGACTGAGGATAAATATGTCATTGATACAAGTTGCAAGTTGGTCATGCCAAGGATACAGGCAGGTTTCAGGCAGAAAGTACTAGGCAATTGTAATAGGGTACTCTATAGTCAGGGGGTCGGATAGGCGATTCTGTGGACATAGACAGGAGTTCCGGATGGTAGTTTGCCTCCCTGGTGCCAGGGTCAGGGGTGTGTCTGAACGTGTCCAAGAAATCCTGAAATGGGAGGGAGAGGAGCCTGAGGTTGTGGTGCATATAGGTACCAACGACATAGGTAAAAAAAGAGAAGAGGTCCTGAAAGAAGAATTTAGGGAGTTAGGTAGAGAGTTAAGGAGAAGGACTGGAAAGGTAACAATCTCAGGATTACTGCCTGTGGCACGCGACAGTGAGAGTAGGAATGGAGCGAGGTGGAGAATAAATGCGTGGATGAGGGGCTGGTGCAGCGGGTATGGATTCAAGTTTCTGGATCATTGGAACCTCTTTTGGGGAAGGTGCGACCTGTACAGAAAGGACGGATTGCACTTGAACTCGAGGGGGACCAATATCCTGGCGGGGCGATTTGCAAAGGCTACTGGGGAGACTTTAAACTAGTATGGTTGGGGGGAGGGACTCAAATTGGGAAAGCTAGCAGTCAGTGTGTAAGGCAGGAAGCAGAGAATGGTAGCACTCCGACCCAAAATGTAGGGGAGAGAGAAGAAAAAGAATATAAACAGAGAAAAAGAGATGGTGCGTTTCTTAAATGTGTATATTTTATTGCTAGGAGCATTGTAAGAAAGGTAGATGATCTTAGAGCCTGGATTGACACCTGGAAGTATGATGTTGTGGCGATCAGTGAAACATGGTTGCAGGAGGGCTGTGATTGGAAACTAAATATTCCAGGATTTCGTTGCTTCAGGTGTGATAGACTTGGAGGGGCAAGAGGTGGAGGTGTTGCATTGCTTATCAGGGAAGATATTACAGCAGTGCTTTGGCAGGATAGATTAGAGGGCTCATCTAGGGAGGCTATTTGGGTGGAACTGAGAAATGGGAAAGGGGTAGAAACACTTATGGGGGTGTATTATAGACCGCCAAATGGGGAGCGAGAATTGGAAGAGCAAATATGTAAGGAGATTGCAGATATTAGTAGTAAGCACAAGGTAGTGATTGTGGCAGATTTCAATTTTCCACACATAGACTGGGAAACACATTCTGTAAATGGGCTGGATGGGTTGGAGTTTGTAAAATGTGTGCAGGATAGTTTTTTGCAGCAATACATAGAAGTACCTACTAGAGAAGGGGCAGTGCTGGACCTCCTGTTAGGAAATGAGACGGGTCAGGTGGCACAGGTATGCGTTGGGGAACAGTTCGGGACCAGTGATCACAATACCATTAGTTTCAATATAATTATGGAGAGGATCAGAACTGGATCTAGGGTTGAGATTTTTGATTGGAGAAAGGCTAACTTTGATGAGATGCGAAAGGATTTAAAAGGAGTAAATTGGGTAAAGTTGGTCCATTAGAGAGTCAGAGCGGACAGCTATCTGCAGAGCCAAAAGAGATGGGGGAGATATTGAACAATTTCTTTTCTTCGATATTCACCAAGGAGAAGGATATTGAATTATGTGAGGTAAGGGAAACAAGTAGAGTAGCTATGGAAACTATGAGGATCAAAGAAGAGGAAGTACTGACACTTTTGAGAAATATAAAAATGGATAAGTCTCCAGGTCCGGACAGGATATTCCCTAGGACATTGAGGGAAGTTAGTGTAGAAATAGCAGGGGCTATGACAGAAATATTTCAAATGTCATTAGAAACGGGAATAGTGCCGGAGGATTGGCGTACTGCGCATGTTGTTCCATTGTTTAAAAAGGGATCTAAGAGTAAACCTAGCAATTATAGACCTGTTAGTTTGACGTCAGTGGTGGGCAAATTAATGGAAAGGATACTTAGAGATAATATATATAGTCATCTGGATAAACAGGGCCTGATTAGGAGCAGTCAACATGGATTTGTTCCTGGAAGGTCATGTTTGACTAATCTTCTTGAATTGTTTGAAGAGGTTACTCGGGAAATTGATGAGGGTAAAGCAGTGGATGTTGTGTATATGGACTTCAGTAAGGCCTTTGACAAGGTTCCTCACGGAAGGTTGGTTAAGAAGGTTCAATGGTTGGGGATTAATGGAGGAGTAGCAAGATGGATTCAACAGTGGCTGAATGGGAGATGCCAGAGAGTAATGGTGGATGGTTGTTTGTCAGGTTGGAGGCCAGTGACTAGTGGGGTGCCACAGGGATCTGTGTTGGGTCCACTGTTGTTTGTCATGTACATCAATGATCTGGATGATGGTGTGGTAAATTGGATTACTAAGTATGCACATGATACCAAGATAGGTGGGGTTGTGGATAATGAAGTAGATTTTCAAAGTCTACAGAGAGATTTATGCCAGTTGGAAGAGTGGGCTGAAAGATGGCAGATGGAGTTTAATGCTGATAAGTGTGAGGTGCTACATCTTGGCAGGACAAATCAAAATAGGACGTACATGGTAAATGGTAGGGAATTGAAGAATGCAGGTGAACAGAGGGATCTGGGAATAACTGTGCACAGTTCCCTGAAAGTGGAATCTCATGTAGAAAGGGTGGTAAAGAAAGCTTTTGGGATGCTGGCCTTTATAAATCATAGCATTGAGTATAGAAGTTGGGATGTAATGTTAAAATTGTACAAGGCATTGGTGAGGCCAATTTTGGAGTATGGTGTACAATTTTGCTCGCCTAATTTTAGGAAGGATGTCAACAAAATAGAGAGAGTACAGAGGAGATTTACTAGAATGTTGCCTGGGTTTCAGCAACTAAGTTACAGAGAAAGGTTGAACAAGTTAGGGCTTTATTCTTTGGAGCGCAGAAGGTTAAGGGGGGACTTGATAGAGGTCTTTAAAATGATGAGAGGGATAGACAGAGTTGACGTGGATAACCTTTTCCCACTGAGAGTAGGGAAGATTCAAACAAGGGGACATGACTTGAGAATTAAGGGACAGAAGTTTAGGGGTAACATGAGGAGGAACTTCTTTAATCAGAGAGTGGTGGCTGTGTGGAATGAGCTTCCAGTGAAGGTCGTGGAGGCAGGTTCGTTTTTATCGTTTAAAAATAAATTGGATAGTTATATGGACGGAAAAGGTATGGAGGGTTATGGTCTGAACGCAGGTGTATGTGTCTAGGGGAGAATACGTGTTCGGCACGGACTAGAAGGGTCGAGATGGCCTGTTTCCATCCTGTAATTGTTATATGGTTATATGAATGGGAGTAAGCAGTGAGGACCCCTGTAGCCATTCCTCTCGACAACAGATATGGCCTTAGGATACTGTTGGTGGAGATCACCAGACAGGGGAGTACAGCAGCAGCAGCAGTCAGGTCTGTGGTGTCCAGCCTGGATCTGAGGCATAGTGGGGAAGGATGAAGTTAGGCAGAAGGGATGAGGCCCTGCAGAATGAATACAGGGAGTTAGGCAAAAGGTTAAAAGGCACGACCACAAAGATAGTGGAGGTGGCCCGTGGTAGGCGGTGATAGCATGGTTGTACAGTCTCTTTAGAAGCACAAAAACCTATGGATGGGAGAGATGAAGGTGGAGAGGTTGCTACTCACGAGCAGCCCCACTCTCAGCCGCAGGAGCTGGATTCCAGTGGCACGGTTAAACGTTATGGCTGGAAACTCCCTTGGCTGCGCTGGATGGCCATGTCTTCTTTCATGTTTGACGTGCCCTTTGCACTCCACAGTGCATTGCTGAGCCGCCCTCTTGGCCATTGAACCTTCCAGTAGATTTCCTCCCCCCAATCCGCCAGAACAGACTTTGCATGCTGGGCTGAGCAAGTCCATAAACTCACTGAGGGTCTGAGACCCGTCAGCTACCCTCGCCTGGTTTAGCACGTCAGCCAAAGCGGTTTTCCAGGGTGTGGCCACTGCCGCATCTAACAGCTTCTTGCAGCCACACGTGGGAGCTGGGTGCCAGGTGGGGACCATAGGTAGACAAACTACCCTCAAAGCACCACGACATGTCCCCTATAAAAGTTGCTACCCCTCCCTGATCACTCTTCATATTATTCCCAATGCCACATGCTAGTGAAGTCTAGATCATCGGAGATGTCCTAATTGTTTAGGAAACTGGGGTTCCTCTCTTCCATTATAGATGAGGCCCTCACTGAGGTCTCCTTGATATCCCGCAGCTCCACTCTTGCTCCCCCTCCCCCCATTCACAACAGAGTTACTCTTGTCCTCACTTCCACCCCGTCAGCTGTCGTATATAATCCTCCAACACTTTTGCCACCTCCAACGGGATCCCACTCCTAGCCACATCGTCCCATCTCCTCCCCTTTCTGCTTTCCACAGAGACCGTTCCCTCCGCAACTTCCTGGTCAACTCGTCCCTTCCCACCCAAACCACCCCCATCCCAGGAACTTTTTGTCTCCGTCTACATTCCATCTCTGTCTCACCCACTCCCCTAACATCAGTCTGAAGAAGGGTTTCGACCCGAAACATCACCCATTCCTTATCTCCAGAGATGCTGCCGGTCCAGCTGAGTTATTCAAGCATTTTGTGTCTACCTTCGATTTAAACCAGCAACTGTAGTTTTTTCCTACACAGAGTCCAATCAGGGATAATCTGAGGGTCCCCAAAGAGGTAGATAGTAGTTCAGCACTGCGCTCTGGTTGTGCTAGGATGATTCAGTTGCCTGATAAAAGCTTGGAATTGGCGGTGGAGTGGGATCGAATGCAGGACCCACCCAAGGCAGGTGAGAGGCTGGAAGTCAGTATGGAACGTGATGAAATCAAGTTCAGTGGGCACACAGGGAGCAAGGAAGGTCTGTTGAATTTAGCGGGTCACCTCTGGAGAAAATGGACAGGTGACGTTTCATAGAACATAGAGACATAGAAAAATAGGTGCAGGAATAGGCCATTCGGCCCTTCAAGCCCTATTCAATTTGATCATGGCGGATCATCTAAAATCAGTAACCCATTCCTGCTTTTTTCCCCACATCACTTCATTCCTTTAGCCATAAGAGCAAATCTAACTCTTTCTTGAAACATCCAGTGACTTGGCCTCCACTGCCTTCTGTGGCAGGGAATTCCACAGATTCACAACTCTCTGGGTGAAAAGGTTTTTCTTCATCTCAGTCCTAAATGGCCTGCCCGTTATTCTTAAACTGTGACCCCTAGTTCTGAACTCCCCCAACATAGGGAACATATTAGTCTGTCCAATCCTTTAAGAATGTTATATGATTCTACAAGATCTCCTCTTGTCTTTCTAATTTCCAGTGAATTCAAGCCCAGCCGACCCATTCTTTCATAGTTTTAAGTTGGGACCCTTCTTCAGACTGATTGTAGAACAATGTATGAGGCAAGTGGATGAAACTATAATCAGTTCAACAGTGAAGGTTGACAACAATTTCAAAGGGATCTTGATCAATTGGGCCAATGGACTGAGGAAGGGCAGATGGAGTTAATACAGATACATGCATTGGTGATCAGTTTCCAATGTTCTCTCGACTCTGGATCAGTTCCTGTGGATTGGAGGGTAGCTAATGTAATCCCACTTTTTAAGAAAGGAGGGAAGGAGAAGACAGGAATTATAGACCAGTTAGCCTGACAACGGTGGTCGGGAAGATGCTTGAGTCGATTATTAAAGTTGCTATAGCAGCACATTTGGAAAGCAGTGACAGGATCGGTCAAAGTCAGCATGGATTTATGAAGAGGCAATTGTGCTTGACTAATCTTATGGAATTTTTTGAGGATGTAACAAGTAGAATGGATAGAGAGAGCCAGTGGATGTGGTGTATCTGGACTTTCAAAAAGCCTTTGACAAGGACCCACACAAGAGATTTGTGTGCAAAATTAGGGCACATGTTATTGGTTGGCAGACAGAAAGCAAAGAGTAGGAATTAACGGGTCCCTTTCAGAATGGCAGACAATGCTAGATAGTATTGTGTATTGTGTATTGTATTGTGTAGAGAGGGGTGCAGCATGGCTCAGTGCTGGGACCACAGTTATTTACAATAATATATTAACGATTTAGACAAAGGAATGAAATGGAACATCTGCAAGATTGAGGATGACACAAAGCTGGTTGGCAATATGAGCTGCGAGGAGGATGCTTGAGGCTGCAGGGTGACTTGGATAGGCTGGGTGAGTGGGCAGATGCAGTATAATGTGGATAAATGTGAGGTTATCCACTTTGGTGGCAAGAACAGGAAGGCAGATTATTATCTATATGGTGTCAGATTAGGAAAAGGAGACGTGAATGAGACCTAGGTGTGCTTGTACATCAGTCACTGAAAGTAAGCCTGCAGGTACAGCAGGCAGTGAAGAAAGCATATGGCATGTTGGCCTTAATAAGGAGAGGATTTGCGTTTAGGAGCAAGGAGGTCCTATTGAATGAATGAATGAATAAGTTTGTTGGCCAAGTGTATTCACATGCAAGGAATTGATTTGGTACTGTGCCCGCAAGTGACAACATGACATACAGTGACAGTTAGGAATGACACATAAAAGATTAAACATTAATAATAACACATTATTGATCAAACATGGGAATTAAATAAAATACACCAGAGCAAAAGGAGACTACAGATTTGAGTAGAGCTACTACTCGTGCAAAAAAAGTTGTTTTTATGTCTGGCTGTGGCAGCTTTGACAATCCGGAGTCGCCTTCCAGAGGGAAGTGATTCAAAGAGTTCGTGGCCAGGGTGAGAGGGGGCAGAGATGATCTTATCCACTCGCTTCCTGGTCCTTGCAGTGTACAATTTGTCAATGGAGGGAAGGTTGCAGCCAATAACCTTCTCTGCTGATCAGACGATTCACTGCAGCCTCCGGATGTCGTGCTTGGTGGCTGAGCCAAACCAGACCATGATGGAGAAGGTGAGGCTCAGACTCTACGATGGCCGTATAGAATTGGACCATCATTGCCTGTGGCAGATTGTGCTTCCTCAGCTGCCGCAGGAAGTACATCCTCTGTTGTGCTTGTTGGACTGTGGAGTCGATGGTAGCCCCCCATTTAAGGTCCTTGGAGATGATGGTTCCCAGGAACTTAAAAGACTCCACAGATGTGACTGTGGTGCTGTCGATGGTGAGTGGGGTGAGGGGAGGGGGAGCTCTCCTAAAGTCTACAATCAATTCCACTGTCTTAAGAGCATTAAGCTCCAGGTTGTTACGATGGCACCAGGACACCAGCTGTGTTACTTCCTGTCTGTAGGCAGATTCCTCCCCATCCTCGATCAGTCCAATCAGGGTTGTGTCATCCGCAAACTTGAGAAACTTGACAGAGGAGTCAGTGGAGGTGCAGTCGTTGGTGTCGAGAGGTTAGAGGAGAGGGGAGAGTACACAGACTTGCGATACTCCTATGCTGAGGGTCTATGGGTCCGAGTTGTGCTTTCCCAGCCTGACATGTTGCTTCCTGTCTGTCAGGGTGTAAGAAAAATGTTCCCAGTGTTGGGGGAATCCAGAACCAGGGTCACAGTTTAAGAATAAGGGGTAGGTCATTTAGGACTGACATGAGGAAAATGAAATTCAGCCAGTTGTGAATCTGTGGAATTCTCTGCCACAGAAGGCTGTGGAGGCCAATTCACTGGATGTATTCAAGAGAGACTTAGATAAAGCTCTTCGGCCTAACAGATCAAGGGATATGGGGAGAAAGCAGGAACAGGGTACTAATTATAAATGATCAACCATGATCATATTGAATGGTGGTGCAGGGGCGGAGGGGCGAATGGCCTACACCTGCACCTATATTCTGTGTTTCTACACCAAATACTGAAAGGCTTAGATAGAGTGGATGTGGAGAGGATGTTTCTACTAGTGGGAGAGTCTAGGACTGGAAGTCACAGCCTCAGAATTAAAGGACGTTCCTTCAGGAAGGAGATGAGAAGAATTTCTTTAGTCAGAGGGTGTTGAATCTGTGGAATTCTTTGCCACAGAAGGCTGTTGAGGTCAAGTCAATGGATATTTTTAAAGCAGAGATAGGTAGATTCTTGATTAGTACGGGTGTCAGAGGTTATGGGGTGAAAGGCAGGAGAATGGGTTTAGGAGGGAGAGATAGATTCTTGGTTCTTGGTTCTTGGTTACTTGGTCCTCCAAAATATTCCAACTGGAATTTAAACTTGAGGTGGTGAAGGGAGGGGTTAAGCCAGAAAGGGTTATTGGGAAGAAAGTGCCACTTTAAATGTAGTTGCATCTGGCTGGGCAAACGTGGTTGGGTGGAGATTATTCCATGCTTTAATAGTGCGTGGGAAGAACGAATTGCTGTATACATCTGTCTTTGTGGCTGGGACCACAAATTGGATCGAATGCCCTCGTCTGCTCCTAATTGGTTTGGGGTTGGTGTAGGTCTTGTGATCTATGTCTAGCTGACCATTTAGAATGATTAGCCATGATAGAATGGCAGAGCAGACTTGATGGGCTGAATGGCCTAATCCTTTCACTTATTGTTTCACGGCCTAATCACATGACCTTTTGACATATTAGGTGTTGCATTTTAGTCGGCTAAACTAGAGTAGGACTTACACAGTAAATGGTGTTGGGGAGAGTTTTGAACAGAAACTAAGGGGGTGTAGGTACATAGTTTCATGAAAGCGGTGACACAGGTAGACAGATGGTGAAGGCGGCATTTGGCATGCTTGCCTACACCAGTCAGGAGTTGGGATGTTACATTACAGCTACACAAGAGTTTAGTAAGTGCTGTGTAAAATATTACAGGTTCCATGGATCTAGTAAATGTCTCAAAGAAATAAGTCATGTCATTGTCTCTGTACTGTACACTGACAATGACAATTAAAGTTGAATCTGAATCAAACGCACTTTATATGAAATTATCCAATTTATTACTGAGAAGCAACTTCACATTAATACAGTAACACGCTCACACACAATCTGCTCATCAGGGACTTGCAGTTTCGATGACTGTGGCGTGACTCTTCCCGGCACCAGTAACTACTCCCCCTCCTTGCCAAAGTCCAAGGTCAAAAAGTCTATCAGCTGTTAATACCTAATGTGTACGTGCAAGTCAGCAGGTGATCAAGATCAGCAGATGATTGTTTAATCTATTCAATGCCCATTATCCTTCACGCAATTATACCTTGTCATAACTTCTTCACTACACCATCAATCACTGAGTCATTGTACCTCTGCTCTTGGCATCATTGGCCAAGAAATCATTAGTTAACTCTTCAAGTTCAAGTTTCAAGTTTACATTTATTGTCACATGCACCAATTGGTACAGTGGGATTTGAGTTACAATACAGACATACGAATAAAAAGAACACAACACACGATAGAATTTAACATGAACATGGTGTTGCTCGTTCTTCACTGGCTCGTCTCCAGTTGGTTCAGAATGCTGCTGCTCGCCTTTTAACAGGGACTCGAAAGAGGGAGCACATATCGCCAATTCTGGCCTCCCTACACTGGCTCCCGGTGCACTTTCGGGTTCATTTTAAGATACTGTTATTTGTTTTTAAATCTCTGAATGGGCTCGCCCCGCCTTACCTCTCTGAGCTGCTCCACCCATACGCTCCTGCCCGGTCCCTCAGGTCAGCTGGTCAGCTGCTCCTGGAGGTACCGAGGTCTAGTCGGAGGCTCAGAGGGGATAGAGCCTTCTCTGTTGCTGCTCCAGCACTCTGGAACACCCTGCCGTTGCACATCAGACAGGCCCCCTCACTGTCCATCTTCAAATCCAGTGTTAAAACGCATTTGTACTCCCTGGCTTTTGACCATGCCTGAGGCTTTGCTTCTGTTTGTGGTGTTTTTGATGTTTCTTTATTTTACATGTCTTTTCCTACTATTTCTTTTGATTGTTATTTTTGGTGTGTATTAACTTTTTTGTCAATGATTAGTGATGTACAGCACTTTGTTGCAGCTATGTTTGTTTTTAAAGTGCTCTATAAATAAAATTATTATTATTATTATTATTATTATCCCCACACAGCAGAATCAACGTTTCCCACTGTGAGGGAAGGCAATGAAGTTCAGTCATCTTCCTCATCTTCCTCTTTGTTCACCCGTGCTCAGGGCCTCGAGCCCTCCACAGCCGCCGCTACAGCGGCCCGCAGTTCAGGCCCTCTCGCCGGGATGATTGAAAATCCGACGTCAGAACAGAAGAACATTCTCAGCGGCTTGCAGTTTCTGAAACGGCAACTTCTTACTGGAGACAGCGGCTCCGCTCTTTCCTTATACTCCACTCTTTGATTCCCTAGATCATCATTTACAATAATCTATTCATTTCTATGATGTGAGGTTCCCTCTTCCTGGCACCAGTCATGACTCTTGGTCATAGGGTGATAAGGAATAGGTGTAAAAATAGATCATCAGCCCGTTCAATCATGGCTCATCTGTCTCTCCCTCCTAACCCCATTCTCCTGCCTTTTCCCCATAACCGCTGACACCTGTACTAATCAAGAATCTATCTCTGCCTTAAAAATATCCACTGACTTTGCCTTCACAGCCTTCTGTGGCAAAGAATTCCACAGATTCACCAACCTTCGACTAAAGAAACGTTACCTCATCTCAATATACAAAATACAAGATACATTCCTAAAAGAACGTCCTTTTAGTCTGAGGCTATGACCTAGACCTATGTCCTAGACTCTCCCACTGGTTGAAACACCCTCTCTACATCCATTCTATCAAAGCCTTTCACTATTCTGTATGTTTCAATGAGGTCCTGACTCATTCTTCTAAACTCCAATAAGTACAGGCCTAGTGCCGACAAATGGTCATCAGAGGTTAACCCACTCATTCCTGGGATCTTTCTTGTAAACCTCCTCTGGACCCTCTCCAGCGCCAGCTGTGAATATTGCTCACAATATTCCAAATGTGGCCTCAACATTACACCCCTGTTTTTGTATACAAGCCCTCTTTAAATAAATGTTAGCATTGAGTTTGGTTTACTACCGTTTCAACTGGCAGATTAACTTTTTGGGAATCCTGCACCAGTACTCCCAAGCCTCTTTGCACCTCCAATTTCAGGATTCTCTTCCCATTTAGAAAATAGTCTAAGCCTTTATTCCAACTACCAAAATGCATGACTCCACACTTTGCTACACTATATTCCATCTGCCACTTCTCTGCCCACTCTCCCAACCTGTCCAAGTCCTTCTGCAGAGTCCCTGCTTTCTCTACACTACCGGCCCCTCCACCTATTTTCGCATTATCCGTAAACTTTCCCACAAAGCCTTCAATTCCCTCCTCCAAATCATTAATATACAACGTGAGGAGTAGCGGCCCCAGCACTGATCCCTGTGGAACTCCACTAGTCACTGGCAGCCAACCAGAAAACGCCCCCTTTATTGCCACTCTTTGCCTTCTGCCATCCAGCCAACCTGCTATCCATGCTAATATCTGCTCTTTGATACAATTATCTTCCTTAGCACGTGTGGCATCTTATCAAAGGCTTTCTGAAAATCTAAGTAAACAACATCTAATGACTCGCCTTAGTCTGTCCTGCTATTTACTTCTTCAAAGAATCCCAGCAAATTTGTCAAACAAGACCTCCCCTTCACAAAGCCATGCTGACTTTGGCCTATTTTATTGTAAACCTCTAAGTAAATAGAAACTGAAAAAAATAGGTGCAGGAGTAGGCCATTTGGCCCTTCGAGCCTGCACAGCCATTCAATATGATAATGGCTGATCATCCAACTCAGTATCCCATATCTGCCTTTTCTCCATACTTTTTCACCAGAGATTCACCACTCTCTATGTGAAAAATGTTTTTCTCATCTCGGTCCTAAAAGATTTCCCCCTTATCCTTAAACTGTGACCCTTTGTTCTAGACTTCCCCAACATCAGGAACAATCTTCCTGCATCTAGCCTGTCCAACCCCTTAACAATTTTGCAAGTTTCTATAAGATCCCCCATTAATCTTCTAAATTCTAGCGAATACATGCCGAGTCTATCCAGTCTTTCTTCATGTGAAAGTCCTGACATCCCAGGAATCAGTCTGGTGAACCTTCTCTGTACTTCCTCTATGGCAAGAATGTCTTTCCTCAGATTAGGAGATCAAAAGTGTACGCAATACTCCAGGTGTGGTCTCACCAAGACCCTGTACAACTGCTCCCTGCTCGTATACTTAAATCCTTTTGATATGAATGCTAACATACCATTTGCTTTCTTCACTGCCTGCTGTACCTGCATGCCTGCTTTCAATGACTGGTGTACCATGACACCCAGGTCTCGTTGCATCTCCACTTTTCCTAATCCGCCACCATTTAGATAATAGTCTACTTTCCCGTTTTTGCCACCAAAGTGGATAACCTCACATTTATCCACATTACATTGCATCTGCCATGCATTTGCCCACTCACCCAGCCTATCCAAGTCACCTTGCAGCCTCCCAGCATCCTCCTCACAGCTAACACTGCCCTCCAGTTTTGTGTCATCCGCAAACTTGGAGATGTTGCATTCAATTCCCTCGTCCTAATCATTAATATATATTGTAAATAGCTGGGGTCCCAGAACCGAGCCTTGCGGTACTCTACTAGTCACTGCCTGCCATTCTGAAAAGGACCCGTTTACTCCTACTCTTTGCTTCCTGTCTGCCAGCCAGTTCTCTATCCACATCAATACTGAACCCCCAATACCGTGTGCTTTAAGTTTGTATACTAATCTCTTATGTGGGACCTTGTCGAAAGCCTTCTGAAAGTCCAGATATAACACATCCACTGGTCCCCCCTTATCCACTCTACTAGTTACATCCTTGAAAAATTCTGTAAGATTTGTCAGACATGATTTACCTTTCATAAATCCATGCTGACTTTGTCCTATGATTTCACCACTTTCGAAATGTGCTGCTATCCCATCTTTAATAACTGACTCTAGCATTTTCCCCACTACCGATGTTAGACTAACTGGTCTGTAATTCCCTGTTTTCTCTCTCCCTCCCTTTTTGAAAAGTGGGGTTACATTAGCTACCCTCCAATCCTCAGAACTACTCCAGAATCTAAAGAGTTTTGAAAAATTATCACTAATGCATCCACTATTTCTGGGGCTACTTCCTTAAGTACTCTGTGATGCAGCCTATCTGGCCCTGGGGATTTATCGGCCTTTAATCCATTCAATTTACCTAACACCACTTCCCAGCTAACCTGGTTTTCACTCAGTTCCATCTCATTTGACACCGGTCCCCTGCTATTTCCGGCAGATTATTCATGTCTTCCTTAGAGAAGACAGAACCAAAGTAGTTATTCAATTGGTCTGCTATGTCCTTGTTCCCCATGATCAATTCACCTGTTTCTGACTGCAAGGGACCTACATTTGTTTTAACTAAACTTTTTCTCTTCACATATTTATAAAAACGTTTGCAGTCAGTTTTTATGCTCCCTGACAGTTTTCTTTCATAATCTATTTTCCCTTTTCAAATTAATCCCTTTGTCGTCCTCTGCTGGACTCTGAATTTCTCCCACTCCTCTGGTAGGCTGCTTTTTCTGTCTCATTTGTATGCTTCATCTTTTGTTTTGATACTATCCCTGATTTCCCTTGTTATCCACGGGTACACTACCTTCCTTGATTTATTCTTTTGCAAAACTGGGATGAACAATTTTTGTAGTTCATCTATGCAGTCTTTAAATGCCTTCCATTGCCTATCCACCGACACCCTTTAAGAATCAATTGCCATTCTATCTTGGCCAATTCACGTCTCATACCCTCAAAGTTACCTTTCTTTAAGTTCAGAACCCTTGTTTCTGAATTAATTATGTCAATCTCCATCCTAATGAAGAACTCAACCAAATTATGGTGACTCTTGCCCAAGGGGCCATGCACAACAAGACTGTTAACTAACCCTTCCTCATTACTCAATACCCAGTCTAGAATAGCCTGCTCTCTCATTGGTTCTACTACATGTTGGTTTAGAAAACTATCCTGCTTACATTCCAAGAAATCCTCTTCCTCAGCACCCCTGCCAATTTGATTCACCCAATCTATATGTAGATTGAATTCACCCATTTTACTTCGGAGTCACGTGAGTGACTACGTGAAGAACCCCGTTCAGCCGCACGAGCATCATTACGTCAGATGCATTGATGCAGGCGACCGGTTGGAGCAGCAGAGCTCCTCCAGCCGGTAAGTTTAAAACACCTCGAGGTAAGTGGAAAACTTAGTCTTGAGGTCGCTTTCTGTATTGGTGGTTGTTTTGGAGTTCGAAGATGCAGAAAGCAAGTAAGGTGAAGGCGAGGCGACCCATGACGAAATGTTTGGAGGACCGCTGGAGTGCGGTAAGCGGGTGCCCGCCTAGCTCACGGATTTTGTCGCAAGCTGGTGTATTGACAGAAACATTTGGATTTCAGCAATCCATTTACCAGGTTGATTCAACATAGTCGCAGACACAAGGTCACGACAATTCAATGACAACATAGAATGGATGTTGAACCATGATATATTTGAAAATGTGGTTCCTCAGTTTGGGATGCCAGATATCGATTTGTTTGCATCCAGACTTAGCCACCTGTTGCCTAAATACATTTTGTGGGAACCAGATCCTGGGGCCGCAGCGGTCGATGCGTTCTCGCTGCACTGGGGTGGAATGTTTACATATGTATTTCTTCCATTCTGCCTCATCAGTCGGTGCCTGCAAAAAATCAAGCAGGACTCCACTTCAGCAGTATTGGTGGTACCCGACTGGCCTTCTCAGCCATGGTATGCTCATGTTTTGGAGATGGCTACTGAGCCTCACATGATTATTCCCAAACACAAAATTCTACTAGTGAATCCAGTAACTGGGGATCAGCATCCGTTACATGATCGTATTGATCTGTTAATTTGCAGATTCTAAGGAGACCATACCTGGGGAGAGGACTATCCGATCGCACCGTGGATGTTATCACTGCGGCCTGGAGGGATAGTACCCAAAAGCAGAACATCTCAAACTGCAGGCATCCCAGATGTGCTAGAGTTCTTGTCAAATCTCTATTTCGATCAAAAGTTAAGCTATAGTGCGATCAATACAGCCAGAAATGCTCTGTCTTCATATTTACCCATGGTGTCAGAATTACATTCAGTGGGGACACATCCGTTAGTTTCTAGAATCATGAAGGGAGTTCCAATCCTCCCAAGCCCAGGTATTCGGTTATCTGGAATGTAAGCGAAGTTCTAATGCTGCTTCACCAGTGGGCTCCTGTGACAGTCCTATCTCTAGCCAAACTCACCATGAAGGTTGTCATGCTTATGGCGTTGGTTTCAGCCCAACGTGTGCAGACATTACAAATGCTGCAGCTAGACAGGATGGAGGTATCAGCGGATGCCATTAACTTTTATGTTTATGATCTGCTCAATAAGAATAGAATAGGGGCAACAGGGTGTAAGATTATCTTTTCGGCATACCCCAAGGATTCCCGCCTGTGTGTAGCACACCAGAACCTTGAGGGGAACAGAGTCAGCGTTGTTCATAAGCCACAAAAAAACACACAGTAAGGTGTCGGTGGAAACAATCTCAAGGTGACTAAAGCAGGTTCTGGTAGGTGCTGCGATTGACACTGATAATTTTAAATCTCATTCCACCAGGGCGGCATCAACTTCAGCGGCCAGGGCGATGGACATTCCCATAGACCATATCCTTGTGGCCGCAGGATGGTCCAGTGAACTGATGTTCCAAAGATTTTATCATAAGCCTATTCCAATGCTGGGGGTATTTGCCGATCCTGTTTTAAGTTCAGTTATATAGTTTTTCCCTGGGATACAGGGGTTACTATTGCTTTCTTTGTTAAAATAAACCGTTAATTCGTTAAAACAATGTTATGGTTGATGCATTACTGATTGTTTAATTATGTTGAGTCAATCAATGCAGTGAGAGGCCGGTATTTGAATCTGCGGCATGAAATTACAGAGCTTTGAAATCTTCACGTAGTCACTCACGTGACTCCGAAGTAAAATAGTAAGATTAAATTAAGTTTGATCTTTATTTTATGAGGAGTTACGATGAGGGACTACATGCCCTTCACTCCCAACCCTCATAAAGGTCATCTGGTAGTTCTAGTCTTCTTTGATCTTACTATTATACTTTAGCCACTTTTTCCTATGATTTCACACCGCTGCTTTGAAGATTGACGCACGGGGCTGAACGTGGTTCTTCACGCAGTCCCTCATCGTAAATCCTCATAAAATCAAAATCAAACTTCAAACTGGTAAGTTCTCGTTTAATCTTACTATTATAACTGTTTTACCTTTGTTGCACGCATTTCTAATTTCCTGTTTGATGCCATCCCTAAATCCACTACTACTGTTAGGTGGCCTGTACACAACTCCCACTAGCGTTTTCTGCCCCTTAGTGTTTCCCAGCTCTACCCATATCGATTTCACATCCTCCAAGCTAATGTCCTTCCTTTCTCTTGCGTTAATCTCCTCTCTAACCAGCAACGCTACCCCACCTCCTTTTCCTTTCTGTCTATCCCTTCTGAATATTGAATATCCTTGGATGATGTTCAGCTCCCAGCCTTGGTCACCCTGGACCAAGTCTCCGTGATCCCAACTATATAACCATATAACAATTACAGCACGGAAACAGGCCCTCGGCCATACAAGTCCATGCCGAACAACTTTTTTCCCTTAGTCTCACCTGCCTGCACTCATACCATAACCCTCCATTCCCTTCTCATCCATATGCCTATCCAATTTATTTTTAAATGATACCAACGAACCTGCCTCCACCACTTCCACTGGAAGCTCATTCCACACCGCTACCACTCTCTGAGTAAAGAAGTTCCCCCTCATGTTACCCCTAAACTTCTGTCCCTTAATTCTGAAGTCATGTCCTCTTGTTTGAATCTTCCCTATTCTCAAAGGGAAAAGCTTGTCCACATCAACTCTGTCTATCCCTCTCATCATTTTAAAGACCTCTATCAAGTCCCCCCTTAACCTACTGTGCCCCAGAGAATAAAGACCTAACTTATTCAACCTTTCTCTGTAACTTAGTTGTTGAAACCCAGGCAACATTCTAGTATATCTCCTCTGTACTCTCTCTATTTTGTTGACATCCTTCCTATAATTGGGTGACCAAAATTGTACACCATACTCCAGATTTGGTCTCACCAATGCCTTGTACAATTTTAACATTACATCCCAGCTTCTATACTCAATGCTCTGATTTATAAACGCTAGCATACCAAAAGCTTTCTTTACCACCCTATCTATATGAGATTCCACCTTCAAGGAACTATGCCTAGTAACCTCTTCAAAAAATTCAAGAAGATTAGTCAAACATGACCTTCCAATCACAAATCCATGTTGACTGTTCCTAATCAGAACCTGTTTATCCAGATGCTTATATATATTATCTCTTTGATTTTTGATTTTTGCCCTGGATTTGTCTGCCTGCCACTTTTACTTTTCACCTTGCTACCTATTGCTTCTACCCTCATTTTACACCCATCTGTCTCTCTGCTGACACATTTAAGAAACCCACCACCTCTTATTCTCTGTTTATTATATTTTTCTTCTTTCACCCCTACATGTTGGGTCTGAGTGCTTCCCTTCTCTGCCTCCTGCCTCACACACTGTCTACTGGCTTTCTGTATTTGAGTCCCTCCTGTAGCCTCATCCTTTATAATGGACTAAAATATTACCAAGCACCAAAGTCTGACTAACCGGCCTATAGTTCCCACTGCTTTGCTCCCTTCCTGTGCAGCGGGGTAATATTGGCAATGTTCCAATCATGTGGGCCCTCAGTGACAATATCCATGTAATGTATGCGTATGAGTTGTACTCGTTCTTGCACATACTCAGTAAATCAGTGACCTTTGACTTGGAAATAAATAATTCTTGCTTTTGATCCCAACACGAGTGTGTGTGCAGCCATATTTCTCCGTCTAATATGTGCTAGTTTTACCTATTTTGTAAGCAGACACATATCAAAACATTGTGTTTAAGAGGGAACTGCAGATGCTGGAGAATCGAAGGTTACACAAAAAAGCTGGAGAAACTCAGCGGGTGCAGCAGCATCTATGGAGCGAAGGAAATAGGCAACGTTTCGGGCCGAAACCCTTCTTCAGACTGATCGGGGGCGGGGGAGGGCAAGAAAGGGAAAAAAGGAGGAGGAGCCCGAAGGCTGGGGGATGGGAGGAGACAGCAGGGGGGCTGAGGAAGGGGAGGAGACAGCAAGGACTAACAAAATTGGGAGAATTCGATGTTCATGCCCCCGGGATGCAGACTCCCCAAACGGAATATGAGGTGCTGTTCCTCCAATTTACGGTGCTGCTCGCTGTGGCCATGGAGGAGACCCAGGACAGAGAGGTCGGAGACGGAGTGGGAGGGGGAGTTGAAGTGCTGAGCCACTGGGAGGTCAGCTTGGTTATTGCGGACCGAGCGGAGGTGTTCGGCGAAACGATCGCCCAACCTCCGCTTGGTCTCACCGATATAGATCTGCTGACATCTAGAGCAGCGGACGCAATAGATGAGGTTGGAAGAGATGCAGGTAAACCTCTGTCGCACCTGGAACGATTGCTTGGGTCCTTGAACGGAGTCGAGGGGGGAGGTAAAGGGACAAGTGTTGCATCTCTTGCAGTTGCAAGGGAAAGTGCCCGGGGAGGGGGTGGACCGAGAGGGAAGGGAAGAATTGACAAGGGAGTTATGGAGGGAGCGGTCTTTGCAGAAGGCAGATATGGGGGGAGATGGGAAGATGTGGCGAGTGGTGGGGTCACGTTGGAGGTGGCTAAACTGACGGAGGATTACTTTTTGTAAGTGACGGCTGGTGGGGTGAAAGGTGAGGACTAGGGGGACTCGGCCCTTGTTGCGAGTGGGGGGATGGGGAGAGAGAGCAGTGTTGCGGGGTATGGAAGAGACCCTGGTGCGAGCCTCATTTATGGTGGAGGAGGGGAACCCCCGTTCCCTGAATAATGAGGACATTTCAGATGTCCTGGTGTGGAACGCCTCATCCGTGGAGGAGATGCGGCGTAGACGGAGGAATTGGGAGTAGGGGATGGAGTCCTTACAGGAAGCAGGGTGGGAAGAAGTGTAGTCCAGATAGCCATGGGAGTCAGTGGGTTTATAGTGTATGTCGGTCAGAAGTCTATCACCTGCAATGGAGATAGTGAGGTCAAGGAATGGTAGGGAAGTGTCGGAAATGGTCCAGGTGTATTTGAGTGCCGGATGGAAGTTAGTGGTGAAGTGGATGAAGTCAGTCAGTTGTGTACGGGTGCAGGAGGTGGCACCAAAGGAGTCGTCGATGTAGCGGAGGTAGAGGTCGGGGATGGGGCCCTGGTATGTATTGAACAAGGATTGCTCGACGTAACCTACAAATAGGCAGGCATAGCTGGGGCCCATGCGTGTGCCCATAGCTACGCCTTGTATTTGGAGGAAATGGGAGGAGTCGAACATGAAGTTATTGAGGGTAAGGACCAGCTCCGCTAGGCAGAGGAGAGTGTCAGTGGCTGGTTATAGGTTGCTTCTCTGGTCGAGGAAGAACCAGAGGGCTAAGAGACCATCGTGGTGGGGGATGGAGGTGTAGAGTGATTGGACGTCCATGGTGAAGATGAGGGGGTGAGGGCCTAGAGAATTGAATGCGCGGAGAGTGTCTGAGGTGTCTTGAACATAGGTAGGGAGGGATTTAACCAAGGGTGATAGGATGGAGTCAAGGTATTTGGAAATGAGTTCGGTGGGGCACGAACAGGCAGAGACAATGGGTCTTCCGGGACAGTCAGGTTTGTGGATTTTAGGGAGAAGGTAAAATCGGGCTGTGCGGGGCTGGGGAACGATGAGGTTGGAGGCTCGGTCGGGTAGGGCATTGGAGTGGATGAAGTTGGTGATGGTGCTGGAGATGGTGGCCTGGTGCTCGTCAGTGGGGTCATGGTCCAGGGGTAAGTAGGAGGAGGTGTCCAAGAGTTGGCGCGTGGCCTCAGCTTTGTAGAGATCGGCGCGCCAGACTACCACGGTACCTCCCTTGTCAGCGGGTTTGATAACCAAATCTGGGTTGTTGCGGAGTGAGTCGATGGCAGAACGTTCATGTGGTGAGAGACTGGAGTGAGACGGGGAGTGGAGAAGTTGAGGCGGTTGATGTCGCGACGGCAGTTATTGATAAAAAGTTCTAAAGCCGGAAATTGGCCACGGGAAAAGGGGTCATCAGTGGGGGGCGAGGACTCCTTGCCATGGAAGTACGCTGTGAGGCGGAGGCGACGGTAGAAGCGCTCCAAGTCGTGGTGGGCGCGGAATTCATTAAGATGGGGACGGAGGGGGACAAAGGTAAGACCTCTGTTGAGGACGGACCGTTCGGTGATGGAGAGGGGGAGGTCGGGGGGGAGGGTGAACACCCGGCAGGGAGGGGGGTTGGGGCCGGAGGAAGGCAGGTGGGGACGAGGCGATGTGTGGTGGGGGGGGTGGTGGGTGGTCAGGGGGTGGGGGGGTGAGAGGGCTGTGGTGTGGGTGGGGAAGAGCAGGGGCCACACAGTTAGAGGGGGTGGGGGGAGACTCAGTCGAACTGCCACTGAGGTAGACCAGGCTGGGTCGACTGGCACTAGGACCCAGTGGAGTCAAACCCAGGAGAGTGGGAGTAAGCAGCGTGAAGGCTTCAGGCCCAGTGGAGAGTCCAGGCTCCAGGTAAGGCGACGGCTGTGGGTTGTTGGAGGGAGGTGGAGTGGCGAGGGTCAACGGACCCGATGGTGAGAGTCCAGTGGCGCGGGTCAGCGGACCCGATGTTCGGAGTCGATGGGCGGTTGAGTTGGGGTCCGCGGGCGATGGGAGGGATGTGTGGGAGGTCCCGGTGGGCGGATGGTCGGCGGGGCGGCACGGCTCGGCCAGCCCGGGAAGGCGACGAGATGGGTCGGGTGCGGTGCAGCGGCCATGCTGGGAAAGCCCCGGTCCCGCGGTGATGCCCGGTAGGTCGGGTCCGGCGGCGATGCCCGGTAGGTCGGGTCCAGCGGCGTTATTGGGGGGGCCCAGTGCGACGGCGACGTTGGGTAGGCCCGGTGCGGCGATGAGGCTAGGTTGTCCCAGAGGGCGGCGAGGGTCGGAGGAATCGGCGGGGAGAAGAAAGTCCGAGTTACCGAAGCGGCGAGGCTGGGCGTCATCGGTCGGCAGGTGAGGGTCGGCGGCAGCATCAACGTGGAGGTCGGTGAAGGCGGCGTCCTGGTGAGTATTGAAGGCGCTCCTCGTGGCCAAGATGGCGGGTGTCGCGGGACTCGGGCAGGCGATGCAGGGCAGAGTTGGGGCCCGGAGTCTGCGGGTGTTGCGGGCCGTCGGGAGCAGCCTGGAGGCGGGATAATTTGTGGTCCTTGGTGGAGTTCAGATGGGCCAGGAATTGTTGATTGAAGAGGTGGATCTTCCGGCGGATAAAATATAATTGGGGTCCGTTGCAGGTCTGGGTTAGTGAGGCCTGAAGTTCAGGGAGTGTTGATGTGAGGTCCTGCTGGTGCCGGCGCATCGCGGCCAGGGTGGACCTCAGTGCCCGGTTGGAGAATTGCTGGGTGTGCCAGTGGATGGCCAGTCGGTACCGATGGTCCGGTTGGGGTCCGAACTGGGAGGTAGGGAACTGGAGCTGGAAGCCATGGGGTATGAGATGGAGGCGCAGGCAGGCCCCGAGGAAGCAGATGTGGCTGTGGTATCGAGTCTGGGTAAGAATGTGGTCGTACAGTTGGCACATTGTGGCAGCAGTGAAAGTGAATATCTGAGGATCAAATGGATGCTATGATGATTAGCAAAAATGCTTTGAAAAGCTTTCAGGAATCAGTGTTTCAATGCTCAGTGGCCAGACTGCATGAGTGGAATGGTCTGCAGGTCAGTGAGCACACACAGTGTGCAAATCAGTGCTGTGGGTGTGGAGGGTTGAAATGACGTGCTGTGGGAGACTGCTTAAAGATAACATAAGCTATTAAGAGCAAGGGGATACTCTGATATTTCAAAATGGCGCAGACCAGTCCATCTTTCCACGTGGCTCCACCACCCAATCTAAAGCTCAAAGAGAACAGGGTGGAAGTGGAAATTGTTTAAACATATGTATGAAAATTATGCAGTGATAACAGAACTGGATATGAAGGGGAAACAGTATCAAAAAGCAGTGTTCCTGCATACTGTTGGACCGGAAGGACTGCGAACCTTCAATACCCTGACATTTGAAACGGTATCAGATGAGACGGATGTGAAAGTCATTGACAAGATATCTACCATCATCATAGGAGAGATGAATGAAACGTATAAAAGATTTGTTTTCAATAAACGAGGCCAGAAACCAGGGGAAAGCATTGAATCGTATGTTGCAGAGCTGAAGGCGCTTGCTAAGACTTGCAACTTCTGTGATTGCGTGAAAGACAGCTAAATTTGGGATTGCATCGTCATTGGCATTGCAGACCAGTCAACTTGGAAGACACTCCTTCAGAAGAGGAATCTGACTGCAGGAGACTGTGGACATATGTAGATCCTTGGAGGTAACAGCGACAAGAATGCAGGTCATTGGCGAAGAGCCGACAATACACAAGGTGGAACGATTCAAACCGAGGGAAAAGAAGGTTGATTTTCCTTCGCAGAGGCCCGGGGAGCCGTTGGTGAGAGGAGGACGTACCTGGAGCTGTGAGTATAAAAACAGCGCGGGTTTGCTTCTACAGAGGCCCGGGGAGCTGTTGGTGAGAGGAGGACGTACCTGGAGCTGTGAGTATAAAAACAGCGCGGGGCTTGCTTCTACAGAGGCCCGGGGAGCCGTTGGTGAGAGGAGGAGTTACCTGGAGCTGTGAGTTACCCAAATCTGCAACGTTCCATCTCACTTCCAGAGAAGGATTCTGATTCTGGTGGAAGCCTCTGATTGGTGGAAGAGGACCAGAGGAAGCAGCTGATTGGCTTGTATCCCGGGTAAGGCTTTATTGTATTTGGATAAGGGGGAGAATGAGGGCCAGGGCAGTTTACTGTTCTGGATGTCAGATGTGGGAGGTCATGGAGTCGGAGTGCCCTCCAGACGTCCACATCTGCGCAAGGTGCGTCGAGATGGGGCTCCTAAGGGACCGTGTCAGGAACCTGGAACAGCAACTCGATGACCTCTGTCTGCTCAGGGAGAGCGAGGAGGTCATAGAAAGGAGTTACAGGGAGGTGGTCACTCCAAGACCACGGGAGACAGAAAACTGGGTCACAGTTAGGAAGGGCAACGGGCAGAGGCAGGGACTGGTGAGTACCCCGGTGGCTGTACACCTTGAAAATAAGTACTCATGCTTGAGTAAGGGTGGGGGAGACAGCCTACCTGGGGGCAGCAACAGCGGCCGGGCCTCTGGCACAAAGACCGGTCCGGTTGCTCAGAAGGGTAAGGAAAAGAAGGGGAGGGCAATTGTAATAGGGGACTCTATAGTCAGGGGGTCGGATAGGCGATTCTGTGGACGCAGACAGGAGACCCGGATGGTAGTTTGCCTCCCTGGTGCCAGGGTCAGGGATGTGTCTGAACGTGTCCAAGAAATCCTGAAATGGGAGGGAGAGGAGCCTGAGGTTGTGGTGCATATAGGTACCAACGACATAGGTAAAAAAAGAGAAGAGGTCCTGAAAGAAGAATTTAGGGAGTTAGGTAGAGAGTTAAGGAGAAGGACTGGAAAGGTAACAATCTCAGGATTACTGCCTGTGCCACGCGACAGTGAGAGTAGGAATGGAGCGAGGTGGAGGATAAATGCGTGGATGAGGGACTGGTGCAGTGGGTATGGATTCAAGTTTCTGGATCATTGGGACCTCTTTTGGGGAAGGTGCGACCTGTACAGAAAGGACGGGTTGCACTTGAACTCAAGGGGGACCAATATCCTGGCGGGGAGATTTGCAAAGGCTACTGGGGAGACTTTAAACTAGTATGGTTGGGGGGAGGGACTCAAATTGGGAAAGCTAGCAGTCAGTGTGTGAAGCAGGGGGCAGAGAATGGTAGCACTCTGACCCAAAATGTAGGGGAGAGAGAAGAAAAAGAAAATAATCAGAGAATAAGAGAGGGTGGGTTTCTTAAATGTGTATATTTTAATGCTAGGAGCATTGTAAGAAAAGTGGATGAACTTAGAGCCTAGATTGACACCTGGAAGTATGATGTTGTGGCGATCAGTGAAACATGGCTGCAGGAGGGCTGTGATTGGAAACTAAATATTCCAGGATTTCGTTGCTTCAGGTGTGATAGAATTGGAGAGGCAAGAGGTGGAGGTGTTGCATTGCTTATCAGGGAAGATATTACAGCAGTGCTTTGGCAGGATAGATTAGAGGGCTCATCTAGGGAGGCTATTTGGGTGGAACTGAGAAATGGGAAAGGGGTAGCAACACTTATAGGGGTGTATTATAGACCGCCAAATGGGGAGCGAGAATTGGAAGAGCAAATATGTAAGGAGATTGCAGATATTAGTAGTAAGCACAAGGCAGTGATTGTGGGAGATTTCAATTTTCCACACATAGACTGGGAAACACATTCTGTAAATGGGCTGGATGGGTTGGAGTTTGTAAAATGTGTGCAGGATAGTTTTTTGCAACAATACATAGAAGTACCTACTAGAGAAGGGGCGGTACTGGACCTCCTGTTAGGAAATGAGATGGGTCAGGTGGCAGAGGTATGCGTTGGGGAACAGTTCGGGTCCAGTGATCACAATACCATTAGTTTCAATATAATTATGGAGAGGGACAAAACTGGACCTAGGGTTGAGATTTTTGATTGGAGAAAGGCTAACTTTGAGGAGATGCGAAAGGATTTAAAAGGAGTAAATTGGGACAGTTTGTTTTATGGGAAAGATGTGGAAGAGAAATGGAGTACATTTAAAGGTGAAATTTTAAGAGTACAGAATCTTTATGTCCCTGTTCGGTTGAAAGGAAATCGTAAAAATTGTAAAGAGCCATGGTTTTCAAGGGAAATTGGACACTTGGTTCGGAAAAAGAGGGAGATCTACAATAATTATAGGCAGCATGGAGTAAATGAGGTGCTTGAGGAGTATAAAGAATGTAAAAAGAATCTTAAGAAAGAAATTAGAAAAGCTAAAAGAAGATATGAGGTTGCTTTGGCAAGTAAGGTAAAAGTAAATCCGAAGGGTTTCTACCGCTATATTAATAGCAAAAGGATAACAAGGGATAAAATTGGTCCATTAGAGAGTCAGAGTGGACAACTATCTGCAGAGCCAAAAGAGATGGGGGAGATATTGAACAGTTTCTTTTCTTCGGTATTCACCAAGGAGAAGGATATTGAATTATGTGAGGTAAGGGAAACAAGTAGAGTAGCTATGGAAACTATGAGGATCAAAGAAGAGGAAGTACTGACACTTTTGAGAAATATAAAAGTGGATAAGTCTCCAGGTCCGGACAGGATATTCCCTAGGACATTGAGGGAAGTTAGTGTAGAAATAGCAGGGGCTATGGCAGAAATATTCAAATGTCATTAGAAACGGGAATAGTGCCGGAGGATTGGCGTACTGCGCATGTTGTTCCATTGTTTAAAAAGGGGTCTAAGAGTAAACCTAGCAATTATAGACCTGTTAGTTTGACGTCAGTGGTGGGCAAATTAATGGAAAGAATACTTAGAGATAATATATATATAAGCATCTGGATAAACAGGGTCTGATTAGGAACAGTCAACATGGATTTGTGCCTGGAAGGTCATGTTTAACTAATCTTCTTGAATTTTTTGAAGATGTTACTCGGGAAATTGATGAGGGTAAAGCAGTGGATGTTGTGTATATGGACTTCAGTAAGGCCTTTGACAAGGTTCCTCATGGAAGGTTGGTTAAGAAGGTTCAATGGTTGGGTATTAATGGTGGAGTAGCAAGATGGATTCAACAGTGGCTGAATGGGAGATGCCAGAGAGTAATGGTGGATGGTTGTTTGTCAGGTTGGAGGCCAGTGACGAGTGGAGTGCCACAGGGATATATGTTGGGTCCACTGTTGTTTGTCATGTACATCAATGATCTGGATGATGGTGTGGTAAATTGGATTAGTAAGTATGCAGATGATACTAAGATAGGTGGGGTTGCGGGTAATAAAGTAGAGTTTCAAAGTCTACAGAGAGATTTATGCCAGTTGGAAGAGTGGGCTGAAAGATGGCAGATGGAGTTTAATGCTGATAAGTGTGAGGTGCTACATCTTGGCAGGACAAATCAAAATAGGACGTACATGGTAAATGGTAGGGAATTGAAGAATGTAGGTGAACAGAGGGATCTGAGAATAACTGTGCACAGTTCCCTGAAAGTGGAATCTCATATAGATAGGGTGGTAAAGAAAGCTTATGGTGTGCTGGCCTTTTTTAATCAGAGCATTGAGTATAGAAGTTGGGATGTAATGTTAAAATTGTACAAGGCATTGGTGAGGCCAATTCTGGAGTATGGTGTACAATTTTGGTCGCCTAATTATAGGAAGGATGTCAACAAAATAGAGAGAGTACAGAGGAGATTTACTAGAATGTTGCCTGGGTTTCAGCAACTAAGTTACAGAGAAAGGTTGAACAATTTAGGGCTTTATTCTTTAGAGCGCAGAAGGTTAAGGGGGGACTTGATAGAGGTTTTTTTAAATGATGAGAGGGATAGACAGAGTTGACGTGGAAAAGCTTTTCCCACTGAGAGTAGGGCAGATTCAAACAAGGGGACATGACTTGAGAATTAAGGGACTGAAGTTTAGGGGTAACATGAGGGGGAACTTCTTTACTCAGAGAGTGGTGGCTGTGTGGAATGAGCTTCCAGTGAAGGTGGTGGAGGCAGGTTCGTTTTTATCATTTAAAAATAAATTGGATAGTTATATGGATGGGAAGAGAATGGAGGGTTATGGTCTGAGCGCAGGTATATGGGACTAGGGGAGATTATGTTTTCGGCACGGACTAGAAGAGTCGAGATGGCCTGTTTCCGTGCTGTAATTGTTATATGGTTATTATATGGTTATATGGACTAGCCAAGTGCAAGTTCTGTGCAAGGATGCACAAGCGCAGGATGGAGGAATGCCCAGCGTATGGGAAGGATTGCAACAGATGCAGACGACAAAACCATTTCGCCTGCTGCTGCAATCAGAGGAAGGAGACACGCTGAAACGGGGTCTGCACAAGCTCGTAGAGTCATCTGACACACCGTCCATTTCCGACACAGTCGGTGAGGTGCATTGAGGTTAATGCAGCTGGAAACAATTCCTCTACAGGCCTATTCGCTGAGATGCAGGTCGGCCCAGAAGCCATCAAGGTTCAGATTGACATTGGTGCCAGTGTTAATGTGATTCCCAAGGATCTTGTACCCATGAAAGAGGACATTAGACGAGACAAAATCGTCTTAAAGATGTACAACGGATCCAACCTGCTGGTGGAAGGTAGGACGAAAGTCATACTCTGGAACAAGACTAACAACAAGAAGTACCATGTTCACTTCATAGCGGTAGAGGAAAGCTGGCTCACACCGCTCCCGAGCGGCAAAGCTACACAACAGATGAATCTCATTATGGTTCACTATGAGAATTTCAAGAGCCTGAATGCTGTTAGTGAGGCTGAATCATTACTCAAGAGCTACAAAGATGTCTTTGACAACGAAAGACCGGGGATGACTGCCAGCCAAGTTTAAGTTAGTAATGCAGTCGGAGAGTGTAACCCCATCACAGTGTTCTGTAAAGCCGGTACATGTAACCATGAAAGGGAAGGTCATGAATGGTCTCATGAAACTGGTTGAGCAGGACATCTTGACTAAAGTCAAGGAACCAACTGAGTGGTGTAGCAGGCTGGTCGTTATGGAGAAAAAGGACAGCACAGAGTTGAGGTTCTGCATAGATCCTAGACCCCTCAACAGACTCCTCAAAAGAGAGATCCACAGACTACCAGTGAAAGAGGACACACTCCCTGAGCTGTCCAAGGTGAAGATCTTCTCCAAATTCGATCTGAATTTGAGACTATGGACCAATCCGAATACTGGGTGGGGGGGTGATTGGCAATCACCGAGGTACATTGTTGAGTAGTGTGACGGCCTCGGGCTCGATCTTTGGCTTGAGCCATCATGACAGAGTCGGCGTGTCAACGGGCTGTCGGCCCGCAGGTGCATAGAGGGCGTATGCAGCGTCTCGACGTCGTAAGCCCGTCCGGCAGGCCCACTCGACATCACGTCCGCACGCCCACTATACCCTCCCCGCCCTCCCCGTACTCGGGGTCTGCAGCGCCGAGGATGTAGGGCCTCACAGTCTCTGATGGTGCCGCTTTCACAGACTTAACCGTGAGCGGCCCCTGCATTTAGCCAGGGCTCCGGGAACTCGGCATCTGATGGGGACGAGGAGTGTGTGTTCCAGAGGGAAGGCAGGGACAACATGGAAAGGCAGCAGCAGAGTGGCTCCGTTAATGGATTAATTCCACAGTGAGTTCATTTTGGTAACAAACCCCCCCCCCCCTCTCTCTCCCCCCCCCCCCCCCTTCTCCCCCCCTCCCCCCTCCACTCCTCCGCCCTCCTTTCCCCCCCACTCACCCTAACTCTCCCCCTCCCTGCTCCCCCCCTCTCTGTTCCCCCCCCTCTCTGTGTCCCCACCCCCCCCTCCCTCTCTCCCCCCCCTCCCTTTATCTATTAAAAAACTCTGTGTGTGTGTGTGTGTGTGTGTGTGGGGTGGGGGGGGGGGCTATTTTGCATGTGAAACGTATCTCCTCGAAACCCAGGAGCAAAGACGCGGAAATTGTTCCCAAAACATCAAAAGATGTAAAAATCAAACTGCTGCATGAGTCACGGTTACACAAAAAAGCTGGAGAAACTCAGCGGGTGCAGCAGCATCTATGGAGCGAAGGAAATAGGCAACGTTTCGGGCCGAAACCCTTCTTCAGACTGATCGGGGGCGGGGGTGGGCGGGGACAAGAAAGGGAAAAGGAGGAGGAGCCCGAAGGCTGGGGGATGGGAGGAGACAGCAGGGGGGCTGAGGAAGGGGAGGAGACAGCAAGGACTAACAAAATTGGGAGAATTCGATGTTCATGCCCCCAGGATGCAGACTCCCCAAACGGAATATGAGGTGCTGTTCCTCCAATTTCCGGTGCTGCTCGCTGTGGCCATGGAGGAGACCCAGGACAGAGAGGTCGGAGGCGGAGTGGGAGGGGGAGTTGAAGTGCTGAGCCACCGGGAGGTCAGCTTGGTTATTGCGGACCGAGCGGAGGTGTTCGGCGAAACGATCGCCCAACCTCCGCTTGGTCTCACCGATATAGATCTGCTGACATCTAGAGCAGCGGACGCAATAGATGAGGTTGGAAGAGATGCAGGTAAACCTCTGTCGCACCTGGAACGATTGCTTGGGTCCTTGAACGGAGTCGAGGGGGGAGGTAAAGGGACAAGTGTAAATGCTGCATGAGTCACTGTGTCACCTCACAGATGTCCAATCACAATGGATCTCATTTACATATGCCTTCACAATGGGACAGGTGTGGGAGATTGGAACCTTCACGTGGTCCCACTAAAATCAAAATGATGCTTGAGTCACAGTGCCATCTCGCAGAGATCACTATGCGACAGGGGTGGGAGATTTATCCCCCTCCCTCCCTCCCACCCCCGTGCCTTTCCCCCACTCCCCCTTCTCTCTCTCTCCCCCCCTTCCTCTCTCTCTCCCCTTTCTCTCTCCCTCTTCTCTCTCCCCCCCTCCCCCTCCACTCTCTCCCTCTCATCTCTCTCTCCCCATCCACTCTCTTTCCACCTCTCCCCCCTCTCTCCTCCTCTTCCCCTCTTCTCCCACCTCCCCCTCTTCCCCTCTCCTCTCCTCTCCCCTCCTCCACCCCTCTCTACCACCCTCACCCACCCTTTCCCCCTCTACCACCCCTTTCCCCTACCCCTGACTCCCCTTCCCCCTCCCTCTCTCTCGCCCCTCCCCCATCCTGATTCTCCTCTCTCTCCCTTCCCCCTCCACTCTCCTCCCCTCCCCACTCCCTCCCCATCTCCCTCTCCCATCCGCCCCCACCCTCCCCCCTCACCCATCCTCTCCTCCACCCTCCTCTCCCTCTGTCTCTTGCCCTTCTGTCTCTGCCCCTCTCTCTCTCCCCATTCTCTCTCTGCACTCACTCTCTACCCCCGCCCCTCTCTATACATGCCTGCTAGTTGGGGGCTATGCGTCAGTGGATAGGGCGGTTATGGGGTAAAAGGAGCACATTAATAATATTAATATAATATCAAGGGGGGAGTTAGTGTGTGTGATGCCACATGCCGCCCCCACCCCCCCCCCCACCCCCCCATGTAACCACACGTTGGGGGAACAGACCTGTAGATGGTTTATGCATGCAACCTATAATGTAGCTACCTCAACACCACTAACCACGCCCAGCCATATCAGTATAACTGTGATGTCCTCCCCTTGTTCCTCCCTTTGGTTCCAGTACATCTGAAGACTAGATGCAGTCAGTACTGGGACGTGAGTGACATGTGCTTTAATAAAAGACTCAGTAAAGATAGTAAGATTAAACGAGAACTTACCAGTTTGAAGTTTGATCTGTATTTTATGAGGAGGATCGTTGAGGGAATACGTGAAGAACCCGCTTCCAACGCATGCGTGTCATTCTTCAAAGCAGCGGTGTGAGGTCACAGGAACCAGTTTTTGATATGATCATAAGAGGGTGGGAGCGGAGGGCACGTATTCCCTCAACGTTCCTCCTCATAAAATACAGATCAAACTTCAAACTGGTAAGTTCTCGTTTAATCTTACTATTTTACTTCGGAATCACGTGAGTGACTTCGTGAAGATTTCAAAGCTCTGTGACCTCATGCCGTGGAACGAGTCCATGCTTCACAACTGCCTTGGGTATTGGGAGAGAGCATCATTAGTAATTTTAAAACACACTTATACAAAGAGTTGTGTGGTATAACGAAAAAATATATAAATTTTTTACATTGAGAATCATAGCCCTGTAACCTTTCGGGCAAATTATATTGTTGAACGTAAAATGGTTTCTGAATACAATGATGGCTCCAAAAAATAACTGGTTTATTATAAAACCTTTGGAAAAACCTTTTGGATGACCATCCTGCCATTCTGAGGATTTGGTCTGTGGGTACCTCTAGAATTTTTGCTGCGGATGTTGCTGCAGCCCTGGTGGAATGAGAGTTAAAAACATTAGTGTCTATTCCTGCCATCTTTAGGACATATTTGAGCCACCTTGATATAGTTTGGGTCGTGACCCTTTCATGCGGTTTCTTGTAAGAGATAAACAACGCCATTCTCTGACCTCGAATGCTCTTAGTATATTCTATGTATTGTTGGATGTGTCTTGCTATACACAGTCGTTCGTCATATGGGTATACCATAAATTCAAACACTTGACCCGATGAACCTGGTCTGTTCTCTTTTATTAAATCCTGTATGACAAACACCAGTTTCTCGGGTGAGATTATCAGGGAGTCCAGGCTCAGTTTGCTTAATGGCTGGACTCGTAGTGCGGTAAATAACACCATGAGCATAACCATCTTCATGGTCCGTTACTGAAGTGATAATGCTGTTATGGGCTACCAGCTCCTCAGCATGTGTAGAACGACACCCACGTCCCAGATTTCGGAGTACCTGGTTTTCTTACCAGGGAGTGCGTTCCCACCGTGTGCCGCTCCGTTCCTTGTGATAGGTAATTGGAGAGTGCACTTCTGGCACTATTGATGGCACTGTAGCTCCATCGATTATCATAATGGAGGCTTGTTAAAATTCCAATACGGCCAGAATGTTCTTGGCCTTTTGGTCGAGGTTGTTGTCCAAGCAGTATATGCCCCATTTCTTGATGTGTCCAAGGTACTGCTTCCGTGTTGACAGTCTTAGTGCAGATGAGATGAGATTCATCGTCCTGTCTGACAGCCCCATGCCGTGTAGTGGGTCTTTTAGTCAAGAGTCAAGAGTCAAGAGAGTCAAGAGTCAATCAAGAGTCAAGAGTCAATTTAATTGTCATTTGGACCCCTGGAGGTCCAAACGAAATGCCGTTTCTGCAGCCATACATAACACACAAATAGACCCCAGACACAACATAATTACATTTAACATAAACATCCATCACATAACTGTGATGGAGGCCAAAAAAAAACTTATCTCTCCACTGCACTCTCCCCCCCCCCGATGTCAGAGTCAAAGTCGAAGCCCCCGGCTGGCGATGGCGATTGTCCCGCGGCCATTGAAGCCACGCCGGGTGGTGCGAGGTCGCACACCGGGTCTTGGTGTTGGAGCCCCCGGTGTGAGCTCGCCACGTTTTAGACTCTACAAATCAATAAATCCATAGTCTTATGGCATGGATGACTGCCCCCAGTCACTGGATGAATTAATAAATATGGCTATGTTCATGAGGGAACATGGTTCTAACACCATCCCCTGTATGACCGAATACCATGATTTAGTAGGCCAGTCGGGTACTCTGAGAATTCCAGATGCCGAGTCTAGTTGAATGTTCCCTAGTACCCCATTGATGGGGCAGAACGGGGGAAATATATCACCCTATGGCTTTGTTTACATAACAATGCCAAGCTGGTTTTAGAATTTTAGTAAATAATATTGGGGCTGATGTTTGCCCCTCTTTTGAGTGAATGCCTGCCATATAGAAAAACCCAGCTGACACCAAGTCTTATCAGTAATAAGAGTATCCATCTTAAAATGAATATCTTGAACGAATGTGTTTAGGGTTGAAAAGTCAATGATAATCCTGCAACCCCCATCTATTTTATTTTTAATAAATATGTTTGATACAAATTCTAATGTTCCATGAAAAGTATGCTCAATCACACCTTTTGTGTACAATTTTTGTAGCACCATGTGGGCTTTAGATTGTTTGGTTTATGTAAGGACAAAATGCCATTCTGGTGTATGTTGTACTGGGGTTATTGGGATGAGTAAATCCTATCAGATAACCCTGAATACTGCTGAGATTATATGAATCTGTAGTGATTATATACCATACATAACTGTAGTGTTGCAACCTCCCCTCCCCCACCATCGTGGGTCCCTTTTTAACAGAAGAAACCACACCCACCTACCTCCATGGTTACCAGTGGTTGTGTTATTTCCTTGGTTTTTTGAAAAGGGGGTTCTGGTTTGATATCTCTTGTTCGGGGTTGTGTGGGAGGTTGAGGCTTCCGCATCTTCCAGGGTGGCCGTCCCTGGCCATACCCTAACAAGGATACTGCGGGTTATATTGATTTCTGGCACTGCCACTGGTATGAGCCACATTTTTTATGGCCTTGCATGTGGCTGGTATCGTGCTCCAAAATAGGCCCTACGCTGGCCTTGATGAGCCTCAGTGTCTTGCTTCGTCCACCCACGGTTCTTTGTTTGCAAATGGTAGCATTTTAGGGTCCCAGTGCTGGCTGAATGGCAGCCTTCCACATGTAGTTCAGCTCATATTGCATATTACTAAACAGAGCTAGTGCGTCTTGATGGTCTTTGGTTACCTCCGTTTAGTCCAGGGTGCGGGTGTATGCTATGATCCCTTCCGTCAATCCCTTTAAGGTTTTCTGGATCTTGAGGTCCTGGTTCCTGATGTTCGTCCCCATATGCTGCCAAATGCATTGGTTTACACTGGGCACCTGTAATGCCTCACCGTTGCCAGGTGGCAGATGTCTGGCCAGTCTCTGTAAATATTTCTTGTTGGCATTTGTGGCCAGACATATAGTAATACTATTGCCATCCTGGATCCAAGTCTACCCATGTTTGACTTGGTTAAAGTAATCAGCCACCATGTCCAGCAGAGTCCCTGCTGTGTTAGGATCATGGGACGCTGTATTACCAGGCTCTGGCCCATCAGGGTCCTGCCTACTCTTTTTTTATAGAGTTAGAGATCTCTAGGGTCCCGCACGGGGTACCCATGTGGGGCTTACCTCCTGCCCACTTGTCTTTTGTTCTGCGGACCCCTCTTGCAGGTCAGCCCAGAACTGACCCGCAGTGCTCCCCTCTGATGGGGTAGAAGCATTGTGCAGCCCTCTAAAAGGTACTGCTGTGGGTTTATCACGTTGGAGGAAGGCTCCATACACCACTTCTTCCTCCTCCAGCGCTCTCGGGCGCTGGTCGCCGGCGGTTATGCAAAGTCGGACCCTTCTGAGTCCACTACCTTGTTTGATTTGTGTCTAGCCTTACCGCTCGGCCGCATGGATCTGGCTGGTGCGGGGCCGACATCGGGGACAGCTGATCCCACTACGGTTGATCCAAGTGCCGCTGGCTGCTGCTGGCTGCCCGCTGCTCCACGGTCCTCCTTCTCCAGCTTTGTCCTTCCTTCCGTGGAGTGGATATGGCCGGTGTGGAGGACATCTGGCACAGCTGATTCCATCTAGCCCATTTCTTTAACCCGGCTCCAACGCTCTCAGCGCTCCTGGCTGCTCCTTTATCTCAGACCCCTGGGACCGACCCCCGTACTGACGGTACTGGTCCCTCGTGGTCGTTGCAGCCGGTCAACCCCACTCTAATGCCCTCAGTTCTGGGCACTCCTGCTTATATGGTCCTTAGATAAGGGACGTATCAGATATTAAAACTGATAATAAACAGCTACTATAGTTGATCTTAGCCAAAAGGCCAAGAAGCGATCTCTGTAACTAAAAAACCCGCTGGGACCGACCCCGGTACTCACATTACTGGTCCATCACGGTCAATTGCAGCCAGTCAACTGCACTGCAATGTCCTTGGCCTCGGCGCTGGCCGTTAGCTCTGCTTCAAGCCAGACTCGCTTCCAAAGCGAGACTGGCATACTGCCCCAGAAATGAATTCCCCCCCCCCCCCCCCCCCCCTCTTGCGGGAGCGAAGTCGGGCATAGGTGTTTTCCCCTCCGGGAATCGACGTGCCGTTGCTGCTCCTGCCGCTGCCGGCTGCCGTTGCTGCTCTCCTGCCGGCTGCCTGCACTGCGGTCTTTCTGCAGCTTACATGGACCCGGTCCATGTCTGCACCTAAAGGGTAAGTGGAAAGGAACCGCAGAGTCTCTTACCTGCTGTTCCCGACTTTTAATTCTCCCGCTGGTGAACGTCGTTCCCTGCGTGTCGGGTTCGAGCCGCTCGGACCGACCCCGGTGTTTACGGGGCTGGTCCTTCTGTTCCTAGGGACCCCCTAATTTTAAAAAGTGCCAGAGCACTAATACAACCCACTGTTTTGTGGGTTGTTGGCTCTGTTTTTTCCCTCCACCCCGTATGGGGTGAAGTTGGCACTCGCTCCCGTTATGGGATCCAGTGGTGCCGACTTCCGTTGCTGGCTGGCTGCTGCTGTACAGCGGCAGCTCGTCAGCCTTCCTGGAAACAAGAAGAAAGGTAAAGAATTTTCTTACCTGTTCCACAGCCCCAGGGCCATGTAGCGTCGGTCTTTGGGGCTGTGTCGGCTCCTTGAGTGCTCCCTTGTCGGTATTCTCTTCCCGGAGCTGAAGTCGCACGAACTCCCGCTAAGGGAGACTGTCGTGCCACCGGCCGTTGCTGGCTGCCTGCTGTCCTTGTCGGCGCTTGCAGACTTCTCCCCCGCCAGCTTCCAACAGCCTTCTGTAGAAAAAAGGTAAGTAAAGAACGATGTTCACTTACCTTACTGTTGCAGGTTCGAAACCCCGCCGTTTGGGAGGAACGTCCTTCCTCCCGACAATGACGAGTTGCAATGCGTGTAGCGTAATGACATGCATGCGTTGGAAGTGGGTTCTTCACGAAGTCACTCATGTGACTCCGAAGTAAAATTACAGTGTGTCAGACTTGACTCCTTTACATGGTGTCAGAAAGTTAAATGCATGCCTCCTGTTTATCGGGTTTTATTTGTCCCTAGTCTAACTAGTGTTTAATTCCCCATTCATCATGGCATCCTCACGCCGAAAGCCCTCTCCCCTTGTCTTTGACGCTGACATTGCGGAACGCTGGGCTACTTTCATGATGGACTACAACCACTTCATCAACATCGTGCACCGAAATGACCTTGATACGGTCAAAGCCTCGCTCCTTCTGAACCTTGCCGGTCCCGATGCTATGAAACGAGCTCAGGCTTTCATCTATAATCCAGCGGGCCTGGATGACAACGACCAGGTCATCGAGCCAGCGGAATCTGCCAATGACCCGGTATTGCGGAGATTTGTGACTTGCCCTCCAACCGCATATTGGAGCGGGCTAGACTTTTTACACGGAGGCAGCAGCCTGATGAACCTGTTGAATGTTTTATCGCTGACCTGCGCTACCTTGCTCAGCGGTGCAGTTTCAAGACCATGTGTGACCAGCTCACCAGAGATATCCTTGTCACCGGCATGCTTGATCAGAAGCTACGTGCTGATCTACTGCAGAGACCAGACCTCACCCTGACTCAGGCAATGCATGCATGCCGCCTAGCTGTAGTTGCCCCGCCACATGGGCAGAGGGGATCTGACAACCGGGCTATTAATCTGACTGGTGTTATGCCCCATCGCAAGCAAGACAACTTTCGCCCCACGCCGCGGCCCATTCATGCATCTCGGGTCCCGCTTGTCAAGAAGTGCCCCAACTGCAATTATATCCACTCCATGCAGTCGCAGTGTCCTGCATTTGGCAAAGCTTGTAATTTATGTGGGAAGATGAACCATTTTGCAGCTGCCTGTCGCTCCCGTGGGAACATTCCCCCAGCTCCTAGACATTTCTTAAACAACCTTCAGCAAGTTGGTAATGAACTCGATTCCCAGTCTTCTATCGACACTGCCCCTGACTTTGAGCCCAGGCATTTCCATGGGAGATGCTAGTGTTTACACTCTCCTTCATAGCCGATCTCGCCTCCCCGATCCTTCTGTGCTCATTACTGTTAACAATAAGTCCTTCACTGCAAAGCTCGACACGGGGGCAAAGGTGAATGTTATGTCAACATCCCTATTCAAACAGATAAGAAATAATGAGCTGTTGACTGCTGATCGCTCTATATTGCGTGCTTATGGGGGAGAGGAGCTGACACCTATGGGGAGGGCCACCTTCCATTGTGTGCTGCAGAAATCATCCCGTGACCTGTCGTTTTTTATTCTGGACTGTGACTGTGTGACTCTATTGAGCAATCAAGCCTGTCAGGATCTCGGTCTGGTGTCTTTCGACCGTACTGTCCACAAAGTGCGTGTGATGCTGAATCCACTCTCCGAGTACCCTGACCTCTTCGATGATGATCTGGGGAAGCTGCCACTTGTATACAAGATCGCAACTGACCCATCGGTAGTGCCCGTGATCCCTGCTCCACACAGGGTGTCATTTGCCATGAAGGGCAAGGTTGAAGCCATGCTGAAAAACATGGTTGCCAAGGGAGTGCTTGAAGCTGTCAGCGAACCCACCGAGTGGGTCTCCACCATGGTCGCCACCATGAAGAAGGGTAAGAATGAAATACGGGTGTGCATCAACCCCAAAGATTTGAATCTGGCAATAAAACGTCCCCACTACCCCATGAGGACTGTAGAAGATGTTGCTGCCCAGGTCGGCTAGGCCACGGTGTTCTCTGTCCTTGATGCCAGGAGCTCATTCTGGCAAATACCTCTGGACAAACGCTCCTCGGACTTAACCACTTTTGACACACCGTTCGGAAGATTCAAATTTTTGCGCTAGCGAAGTGTTTCAACGCTCCATGGAGCAAATGTTTGCTGGCCTGCCGTGTGCCATTATTGTGGATGACATCCTGGTTTATGGGAAAGATGCTGCTGAGCACGACCACAACCTCCGATGGATTCTAGACCGCGCTCACCAGATCAACTTAAAGCTTAACCCTTCGAAGTGCAGGTTCCGTGTAGCTGAGGTACCCTATGTTGGCCACATTTTCACGGCCCACGGGCTGAAACCTGATCCGCAAAAGACCAACGCTATCTCCGAGCTGCCTGCTCCGACAGACGTTACCAGCCTGCAGCCTTTCCTGGGCATGGTCAACTATTTGGGGAAGTTTATCCCTGACGTCAGCGAGTTGAGCGCACCCCTGAGGCAACTGACGAAAAAGGACATTGCCTGGTCATGGTTTCCCCAACACCAGCAGGCTTTCGATTTCCTCAAAACGAAGCTGATCAGCACACCGACTCTCAAGTTTTTCGATCTGCAGCGTCCAATTGTGGTTACGTGCGACGCTTCCCGTTTTGGACTAGGTGCTGCCTGCCTGCAGCTCCATGATGACGGCTCGCTACAGCCCGTTTCTTATGCCTCGCGTACCATGACAGACACTGAGCAGCGCTATGCACAATTCGAGAAGGAGCTTCTTGCGGTTGTGTTCGCCTGCTCCAAGTTCAAGGACTTCCTTTTCGGTACCAGGTTCACCGTCGAGACAGATCATCAGCCCTTGGTGACCATCCTCAATGAGCCCATCCATGTTGCTCCAGCTAGACACCAGCGCATGATGTTACAGCTCCAGCGGTTCGACTTTCTGATCGTGTACAAGAGGGGCACTGAGATGCATGTGGCCGACGCGCTGTCCCGGGCCCCCCGGTCCACCTGTGACAGGCACCCCTACGAACAGGAGGATCTGCAGGTACTCAATGTCAACTTTGTTCCCTCTAAGCAGCTGCAGTGCCTGGTTGAGCACACCGCCAATGACCCCGACCTGCAACAGCTCGCAGCTGTCATCCAGCGGGGGTGGCCAAGCAAACGAACCTCGCTGCCGGCTGGTGTCCTCCCTTTCTTTCTGGTCCGCGACGAACTGGTGCTCCGGGACGGGATAATCATCAAGGGTCACAAGGTGGTCATCCCTGCCTCCCTATACGACTTGTACTACAACGCTGCCCACATGGGGCATACCGGAGCCGATGCCACTGTCTCACATGCCCAAGAACAATACTATTGGCCCGGCATGGCCAAGTACATTAAGGTCCGAGTAGCCTCCTGTCCTGATTGCAACACTCTTGCCCCACATCAGCAGCGCCAGCCACTTCTGCAGCAGCCTGCCCCTGCCATGCCCTGGTCATCGCTGGCTGCTGACATATTTGAATGGCGTGGCAAGCAATAACTAGTGTTGGTCGATTCCTATTCGAACTGGTTCGAAGTGGATCTTCTCCCTGCTATCACCTCTGAAATGGTCATCAGTAAGCTGCGCCGACACTTCGCCACACTTGGGTCCCCGGTCCGTTTGCAGACCGACAACGGCCATCAATTCACCAGTGCAGAATTCAAAGCTTTCGCTGTGAAGTGGAACATTACTCACTGCACCAGCAGCTCTGAATACCCGCAAAACAATGGCCTGGCTGAACGTGCTGTCCGCAGTGCCGAGAACTTGCTCGAGCAGTCTCGTCTCTCCAATGGTGACTTCTACCTGGGTCTACTAAACCTTCGTAACATTTCCAGGGACACAACCATGCGATCCCCTGCCCAACATCTGATGTCCCGCATTCTTCGCCCATCGATGCCGATCGCCCAGCCCAAGGTCCTCCAGCCTGCTGCCGTCCAGCAACGGATTGCTCAAAGGCACGAAGTACAGCGCCGCTCTCACGACAAGTCCTTCCGCCCGCTCTCACCACTACTGCCTGGCCCGGTCGTCCGCATGGAGACAGCTACCGGATTCTCCCGTCTCGCAACCGTGGTTGCGGTGGACAATTCACCGAGATCCTACTTGGTGGACTTTGAAGGAACTATCTACCGCCGTAGCCGCCAGCACCTGTTGGCCGTTAACGAGCCTTTGCCTCCTCCTGCGGCCCCCTATGCTCCTCCGTTGCGTTTCGAGCCTCCCACTACTAGCTACCCCTCAGCTCGCTGCATGCTCCGGTCAGTCCGCTTGCTGCGGTCTCCTCCATCTGCTCTTCCGGGGTTCTCCTCCCCGGCCCGCTCTCCTCTTTTTCCCCCGCCATCTCCTCCTTCTTCCCCGTCTCTTTCCCCTGGCTCGCCTGTGCTGCTCGGGTCTCCTTCCACATTCCTGGTTGAGTCTCCGCCGGCTTTCTCCTTCCTGGCTGTTCCTGCTCCTCCTCCTCCTCTTTCGGGTGGGGAGGGTGAGGGTGACATGCGCACTTGCTCGGGTCGGATTGTCAAACCTCCTGTCCGTTACGGTGATTTTGTTTAGATTTGCAGGTGTTGTATAACCACCCTGCCACTGTTATAACTTCAATTTTAAATTTCTAAGGGAAAGGATGTAGATGGTTTATGCATGCAACCTATAACGCAGCTACCTCAACACCACTAACCACGCCCAGCCATATCAGTATAACTGTGATATCCTCCCCTTGTTCGTCCCTTTGGTTCCAGTATGCCTGAAGACTAGATGCAGTCAGTACTGGGACGTGTGACATGTGCCTTAATTAAAGACTCAGTATAGGGTACAGTGTGTCAGACTTGACTCTTTTACAAGACCCAACGGGTCTGCACTTGTACTAGTATATATTAAAAGTGTTAATTTGGAAAATTGTTACTAGTATGTATTTATACTAGGAATTGGAAATTGTGAATAGTAATGAGAATGGATTGAAATAATTGGAAATAAGTTAATTGCTGGAACACGTCCAGCTTTTATGGTTTGTTCAGATAAGCTTTTTAGTAGGAAAAGGTCAATAAATCAGAAGGGCCCAGAAAAAGGTAAGTAGCTGACAATGGGTTTGTCATGAGTACATCGTTGACCAGTCCTGTTTGACGGAAAAATTGAAAGTTTGTATGGTTTACTTTAATCTGTTGTATTTTGCCTGTTTTTTAAGATGCAAACAGTATCATTTGGCAAGCCAGCTGAGTTTTCATGGTAGACATTGAGGTCCTTCAAAGAGGGTTAATCTGATTCTTTGCTGAAATTCTCAGAAATAGACAGTGTATAGGATAGTATGGAGAACTACAGAAGGGGGGCAGAGTAAGGGTATGGACAATGACTGGATTGATTGATAAAGTGCACAACACAGGGTAACACAATGTGTAAGGTAACTGCAGTTGAATTACTAAGTAAAATGTTCTTTGTATCTAAAGAGGATATTATAAAGCACTCTGAGAATTGGGGTAAAAGAAAGGAAAATTGTGATGAAGTGGCCCAAGGAAGGCACTTTCCAGATAAATGTGTGACAAGATGGAAGTATTAATAAAAACATTATAGGCTTACAGATAAGGTAGGAAAAGGGGAGAGATGAGGAGTTAGATGTACTTAAGCTGTTTAGAGAAGAAGCAGAGCAAGGCAGTGAGGAGGCAACAGAAGCAGGAAATGACAGGAGAGGTGTGAGGGTAAGACAGGAGGAGTCAGTGGAAGATTTTGAAAGGAAGGTGGAAGAATTGCAGAGGAGGCTAGAATATCTGAGAAGCAAGAATTTGAGTCGAATAAGAAAGTAGGCACTCCAAAAAGGATTAAAGTGGGAAGACATAGTGCTGGATGAGGAACAGGAACAGAGGGATAAATTGATGCCACTGCTTTTAAAAAAGGAGCAGGACAGACACAGATTATTCTTTGCTGGACCATTAACCTGAGGGGGCTAAAAAATACCTTACCCAATATTCCTGATGGGGCAGGAAATGGATTACGGCTTTGGAGGTGTAGAACGCAAGATGTTTATAGGCTATGGGACATTTGAAGGCACTGTTGGTGAAAATGATAGGAACTTCTAAACTGACAGAACTCCTGAAGATGCCTGGTATAAAAACGCGGTGAATAATGCAATGATCAATGGCATGCCGTTTGACACAGGCCCTCAGACACTGTTACCCACTTAAGGTGGACCCCAAGGCATTAAGGGGAGATCCACTGAGGGAGGCAGAGAATCCAGCAGCCTATCTGGAGAACCAGCTGAAAAAATGGAAACTCTAAACTGAACAAGAAATAGAAGGCAACAAGTTAATGAACACTATGTTCCGGACCACTGTTGTGGGTGCCATGCCTTCTCAAGTCAAGTGTAGACTGGAGGAGGTGTGGGATTGTCATCTATGTCCCACCCTCAGTTCAGCGATCATTTGGCCTACGTGGTCGAGAAATATCACAAAGATAGAAAAAGACTTGCAGACCAGCAGGAAGAGGTGCAGAGAAAAGTGATACAAATGTAACTTGAAGAACGTTTCCTCACATGCCCTATCAGGAACAAAATAAATCTGGATATAAGCCCGGACAGGACTGGGGTCCCGAAGGAAGGGAGGGATGTCAAGGAGGAGGTTGAGGAAAGCTAGTAAGGAGACAGGTGATGGATAAGGAGTGCTGGGGATGTGAACGGGTATAGAAACCTGGAAATAATAATAATTATATCAAGAGTGGTGAATAAAGCTATGATAGGAACATTAAGAAGAGGTACTAAATACACCTAGGCTAGGATGCCGCGGGGACTTAAGTACTTGCCCCATATTTTTAATCAGATGTTTGGAAGGCGTACCCTTAGAAAGTATTTGATACAGTATGTGGATGATACAGTATGTGGATGATACAGTATGTGGATGATACAGTATGTGGATGATACAGTATGTGGATGATACAGTATGTGGATGATACAGTGTGTGGATGATTTGTTCGGTTGTTCCACAAGTGAGGAGCAATGTGAGCGAGACATTTTAATTCTCTTGGAAAAGCTAGCAAACAGTCAATACTTTGTAGAACCCCTGAGTCAATACTTTGTACAACCACCTTTCACTGCAATTACAGCTGGAAGTCTTTTGGGGTATGTCACTACCAGCTTTGCACATCTAGAGACTGAAAATTTTGCCCATTCTTCTTTGCAAAATAGCTCAAGCTCAGTCAGATTGGATGGAGAGCGTCTGTGAACAGCAATTTTCAAGTCTTGCCAGAGATTCTCAATTGGATTTACGTCTGGGCTTTGACTGGGCCATTCTAACACATGAATATGCTTTGATCTAAACCATTCCATTGTAGCTCTGGCTGTATGTTTAGGGTCGTTGTCCTGCTGGAAGGTGAACCTCCGACCCAGTCTCAAGTCTTTTGCAGACTATAGATAGATAGAATTTTATTTGCCACACAACCAGGGTCGGTGGTAATTGCATTATCAGCAGCGGTACAGTAATAAAGAACCCACAACCACAAAAAAAATTAAAATGTAACACAAACATCCACCACAGCATCATCACTGTGGTGGAAGGCACAGAGCTTGGCCAGACGTCCTCCATTTTCCCCCGTGGTCGGGACCTCCACCTCCGCAGCCGTTGCTGCGGGCGTCCAGATGGTAAAGGACAAAGTCAAAGTCAAGGTAAGTCCAGGATCGGCTCTTCCCCACCGGAGACAGCGGCTTCAGGTTGGTGTAGGCCGCAGGCCGGCGGTCGAAGATTTAAGGTTCCCGCCGTGCCGCAGCAAGAAGCACTGCAGACCGCAGGGCCAGTGGTCGAAGCTCCACTCCAGCGGTGATGGTAAGTCCATGCAGGGGTGATGGTAAGTCCAAGTTGGCCGCGGGCCGGCAGTGATGGCTTCTTCTTCCCCCGGGTCCCCCACGAGGGATCCCGGGCTGTAGACGCCGCGCCAGCTGGAGCTCTGCAGACCGCGCGCGGCTTCAGGCTGCCGGCTGCCCCGGGCCAGCGAAACGGAGCGCTCCCCTCCAGCGAGCCCCAGCGAGGGCTCACCCGCTCCACGCCGAGAGTCCACGCTGCGCCCGCCGCTGAAGCCCCGGGCGCGTCTCCGGGAAAGGCCGCGCTGATCCTTGCTGTTAGGCCACGGGGGAGGCGACCTGGAAAAAGTCGCCTCTCCGTGGAGGAGGCGGCCGAAACGGTTTCCCCCTTACACCACCCACACCACCCCCCACACAAAACACACGAAGGAACATTAAAAAACATACTTTAAAACATACTAAAAAAAAATTTAAAAAGTTGAAAAAACTAACGCGCTGCTGACAGGCTGCTGCCACTGCAGCGCCCCCTGCTCCTATAACAGGTTTTCTTCCAAGATTGCCCTGTATTTGGCTCCATCCATCTTCCCATCAACTCTGACCAGCTTCCCTGTCCCTGCTGAATGATGGAGGAAAACTTCCGGTAGGCGGCGCGGCTCTGGCCAGCAGCGGCCTCTGCAGCCTGTCCGCATTTTTATTATTTTTTTGTCTGTGTTTTTATGTAGTTTTTGTTATTTTATGTTGGGGTGTGTGTGTGGGGGGGGCGGGGGTGGGGTGGGAGAGGGGGGGGAAACTTTTTGAATCTCTCCCTGCACTGGAGACCCGACCTTTTCTCGTCGGGTCTCAGGTGTCGTTGAGGCTGCAACGAGGAGCGGCCTCCAACAGGAAGAAGCCGGGGACTCAGGTGTCGACTCACCGTTGCCGTCGCGGAGCTGGCCGAGTCCGGAGCGGGTGGAGCGGTGGAGGAGCGCTGCTGCTGCCGCTGCTGCTGCTGCTGCTACCGGAGAGTCGGAGGCTGCTGCTGCGGGTCTGTGGACGACGGCGCCAGGAGCCCACGGCTCCCTGGAGGGAGACCGCTTCTCAGGGCTCCTGCAACGGCGACTTCTCCCGCCCGAGTTGCGGGGTCGAAGAGCTCCTGGAGCGGGGCCTACATCACTGCCCCGCGCGGCTGGAATGGCTGCGGACTTTGCGAGCGCACACCGGGGGCTCTAACACCAAGACCCGGTGTGCGACCTCGCACCACCCGGCGTGGCTTCAATGGCCGCGGGACAATCGCCATCGCCAGCCGGGGGCTATGACTTTGACTCTGACATCAGGGGGGGGAGAGTGCAGTGGAGAGATAAGTTTATTTGGCCTTCCATCACAGCTATGTGATGGATGTTTATGTTAAATGTAATTATGTTGTGTCTGGGGTCTATTTGTGTGTAATGTATGGCTGCAGAAACGGCATTTCGTTTGGACCTCCAGGGGTCCAAATGACAATTAAATTGACTCTTGACTCTTGACTCTTGACTCTTGAAGAAAAGCATCCCCACACCATGATGCTGCCACCACCATGTTTCACAGTGGGGATGGTGTGTTCAGGGTGATGTGCAGTGTTAGTTTTCCGCCACACATAGCGTTTTGCATTTAGGCCAAAAACTTCAATTTTGGTCTCATCTGACTAGAGCACCTTCCTCCACATGTTTGCTGTGTCCCCCACATGGCTTGTGGCAAACTGCAAACGGGACTTCTTATGGCTTTTTTTCAACAAAGGCTTTCTTCTTGCCACGCTTCCATAAAGGCCTGATTTGTGGAGTGCACGACTAATAGTTGTCCTGTGGACAGATTCTCCCACCTGAGCTGTGGATTTCTGCAGCTCCTCCAGAGTTACCATGGCTGCTTCTCTGATCAATGCTCTTCTTGCCCGGCCTGTCAGTTTAGGTGGACGGCCATGTCTTGGTAGGTTTGCAGTTGTGCCATACTCTTTTCATTTTCGGATGATGGATTGAACAGTGCTCCGTGAGATGTTCAAAGCTTGGGATATTTTTTTATAACCTAACCCTGTTTTAAACTTCTCCACAACTTTATCCCTGACCTGTCTGGTGTGTTCCTTGGGATTCATGATGCTGTTTGTTCACTAATGTTCTCTAACAAACCTCTGAGGCTTTCACAGAACAGTTGTATTTATACTGAGATTAGATTACACACAAGTGGACTCTATTTACTAATTAGGTGACTTCTGAAGGCAATTGGTTGCACTAGATTTTATTTAGGGGTATCAGAGTAAAGGGGGCTGAATACTTTTGTACTCCACACTTTTCAGTTTTTTAATTGTAAAAAAATTTGAAAACCATGTATCATTTTCCTTCCACTTCACAATTATGCGCCACTTTGTGTTGGTCTATCACATAAAGTCCCAATAAAATAAATTTACGCTTGTGGTTGTAACGTGACAAAATGTGGAAAAGTTCAAGGGTTATGAATACTTTTGCAAGCCACTGTAGGAGGTCACATAGAATCCAGGAAGAATCTGCAGTTTTGTCAGCAGCAGGTAGAATATTTAGGAGGAGTAACATCCAAAGGAGAAAAAGCTATAGCGCAGGATCAGGTTGAGGCAATAATTAAAGCTCCCAAACCTCAGACAGTAGGACAGATGATAATGGCAGGGTACACTTTAGGCTAGATTGGAAAGTATGTTGAAATTATGATGCCATTCGGGAAAATAATGAAGGAAGAAGGACACACAAGTCTGAGAAATGTTTTACAGTCAGAGCTATTGAATGATAAGGACAAAAAGGTCTTGTTTGTGGATGGTTCTTGTTATAGGGATCATAATGGCAATCATGCAGGGTTTGCACTGGTGCTACAGGATGAATCAGAGTTTAAGATAATTAAATTGGAAGCTTGCCTGCAATCTTGCTCAGCTCAGTTGGCAGGAATTAAGGCTTTAATAACAGCATGTGACATGAGAGAAGGTGAGGAAGTTGATGTTTATACAGACTCAGCATATGCACACGTGGTCTGTAACATGTTTGGAGCAGTATGGAAACAGAGAGGCTTTAAGTAGCAATGTTACAACATTTTGAGATTTTAAAAATCAAGTCTGCAATTTATCCCATCAGATAAAGCATAAAAAGAAGTTTAATTTGACAATTCACTTTCATATCTTCAGTATTAAAAAGGTTATGGCCATTTTCATACTCTGAAATTAGCATCTTGTTCCTTATTGCTTTTCCATTGACTTAACTCAAAAGCTGTGATCGAGGACAGTCAAAAGCCCATAACTTCTTAAAAATTAAGAGAACTGAATGAAATTTTCAGGTTATTATAGATTGAAGCATTCTGGAACAAATATAAAACAATCTTACTTGAATGACCTGAAATTAAAGCATTGTGGTGCGTGGGTCTCAAAAGGAGGCACGAAGTCCAGTGTTTGAGAAGCACCTATATTTTATTCCTCCCGGTTGAAGGGAAGACGAAACCAGAGGAAGATGGCACCCAAACCCTGCCTTTTAAACCCTCCGGCTGAGGGCCGCCTCCGGACTGCACCACTCCTGTGCCGAGGGGTTCGGCAGTATAATGGCACGACCCTTAGGAGCCGCCACAGCATATAATTAGTTAGTTACCTAATTGTAGCTAATTACAAAATTCAATTACTAGATCTAAACATCTATCCATTTCTTAAGAAAAGGTTAACATTTTTAAATAGCCTAAGTGTCCAAATAACAGTCACACAAGAATTCACAATATAACATGACTTTTAAATCTCATTGCCATGAATTTATAGGCCAAATGGAAGTAATTTTGTGGTTAATTCCCACAAATTAATGGCCATTTTAATCATCTTGCGAGTGGGTTTTTGTGGAACACGATCAATTGGAACGTTGCGGTTGCTGTGAATTTAAACCCCATATCGACAGGAAAAACACTGCTGGTTCACATATTTACATAATCACATTTTTGCTGATGAAATTTTGATTAAAGCAATGCTAAGCAAGTTTATATGTAAAATAAACGACTTACCTTATGTTTTGTCCCGTAATGTGAGATTCGTCTCATTGTCGGCGTTGACGGCGTTAGAAGTAGCTTTTTATTTTACTCCTGCGCTGAAATTGTCCCACGGTTTAAAAAAATAATTCCAAGAACGGCAGTCGGAACGATTATTCAGCATTAGGTGGTACCCCGAGAAAATATATCTCGGACAGGCAGGAGAAAACGGCATTTTAATCCCGCCCACCCCTCAAAGGCTCCAAAATCGCGCGCACGGCCAGTGGCAGAACTGCAGCACCGCTGAAGGTAAGTTTTGTACCTACTTTAAGAAAAGAAACAGAGACCCCATGCAAAGTTATCATAAATTACAGACCCGATAAGGGCAATAATGAAGCCAAGAGCACTAGCTGTCATTAAATGCCAGGCACATAAGAAAGGAAACGACATGATCATAAAAGGAAATCACACTGTAGACGAAGCAGCTAAAATAGCATCTGGATGTCAGTCAGCTGTTGTTGCACCTCAGGTAAGTGAACAGGAGGACAAAGAAGTGAGGGAAGAGCAAAGCTTTAATCAGATAGTGTGAGGTTTTGGGAGACACTAGTGACTCTGAGGCTGAGGAAAACCGAGATGAGAAGAACTTTTTTCACACAGAGAGTGGTGAATCTCTGGAACTCTCTGCCACAGAGGGTAGTTGAGGCCAGTTCATTGGCTATATTTAAGAGGGAGTTAGATGTGGCCCTTGTGGCTAAGGGGATCAGGCGGTATGGAGAGAAGGCAGGTACGGGATACTGAGTTGGATGATCAGCCATGATCATATTGAATGGCGGTGCAGGCTCGAAGGGCCGAATGGCCTACTCCTGCTCCTAATTTCTGTTTCAATGTTTCTATGAATGGTCCAGAGCGGTCACATGTGATTGGTATGAGTGGGCACAATATACGGCACAGATATTGAAAGTACCACAATGCATAATATGCACTAAGGCCACAGGAAAAAACATTGGCTGTACCAGAGCCTCATAACTATACACATTGTGCAGATTTCTTGCAAAGTATAGCACACTGGGTAGTCAGGCCTCAATGTCCAGTACATTGTCTAAACGCAGCAGGATCACACAGGACGGTTACAGTGAACAGATGCACACTATGGAATTTCACACGAGTCTGAGAACCCTATCCTGAACCACCGTCAGAGATAGAAATTGCTTCTTAAGGAGTTGGTCCCCATTTATTGATTTCTTGGATTCATGTGGTGACATAGTATCATGAAAACTAACAGTTTCAGGTATGGGTGAAAGACGATTTAGAATATTAAATAAAATCATCTCTTACGTAAGAATGCTGTTCATCGATTACAGCTCAGCATTCAACACCATTATACCACCAAACTCGGTGAACTGGGCATCGACCCCTCCCTCTGCAACTGGATACTGGACTTTCTAACCAACAGACCCCAGTCTGTTAGGTTAGACAAGCACACCTCTTCAACCCTCACCCTGAACACCGGCGTTCCACAGGGCTGTGTGGTGAGCCCCCTCCTCTACTCCCTCTTCACCTACGACTGCACACCTGTACATGGTACTAACACCATCATCAAGTATCCAGATGATACAACGGTGATTGGCCTCATCAGCGACAACGATGAATCGGCCTGCAGGGAGGAGGTCCAGTTCCTAGCAGCATGGTGCGCTGACAACAACCTGGCCCTTAACTCCAAGAAGACCAAGGAGCTCATTGTAAACTTCAGGAAGTCTAGGGGCGGCACGCACACCCCCATCCACATTAACGGGACGGAGGTGGAACGTGTTTCCAGCTTCAGGTTCCTGGGGGTCAACATCTCCGATGACCTCTCTTGGACCCACAATACATCAACTCTGGTCAAAAGGCTCACCAGCGTCTCTTCTTCCTGAGGAGACTGAAGAAGGTCCATCTGTCTCCTCAGATCCTGGTGAACTTCAACCGCTGCACCATTGAGAGCAACCTTACCAACTGCATCACAGTATGGTATGGCAACTGCTCTGTCTCCGACCAGAAAGCACTGCAGAGGGTGGTGAAAATTGCCCAACGCATCACCGGTTCCTCGCTCCCCTCCATTGAGTCTGTCCAAAGCAAGCGTTGTCTGCGGAGGGCGCTCAGCATCGCCAAGGACTGCTCTCACCCCAACCACAGACTGTTTACCCTCCTACCATCCGAGAGGCGCTACAGGTCTCTCCGTTGCCGGACCAGCAGGTCCAGGAACAGCTTCTTCCCTGCGGCTGTCACTCTACTCAACAATGTACCTTGGTGACTGCCAATCAACCACCCCCCACCCCTTCCCCAGACACTCCTCCCACAGGAAAAACACTATGACTGTATACATGTAAATAGATTTATTTATTGAAATCATATTCTATGTCGCTCTTCCAGGGAGATGCTAACTGCATTTCGTTGTCTCTGTACTGTACACTGACAATGACAATTAAAGTTGAATCTGAATCTGAATCTGAAAAGAAGTTTTTGCAAAGACCCGTAGGAAGAGAGACATTGAAACCCTCCTGAAGGAGTTTATATAGATAGAATAGGGCAACCAAGAGGAATCCCCAATGAATTTAAAGGTAGGCATGAGATTATTGCTGGGTTAGAATGAATACTTGTTTGGATCACGCCTGCAAAAAATGTAGAATGGATCAACTATATTTATTATAACCAGCAGAGGTTTATTAATTATACTGAGGATGCATTATCAGCCATAGGGGACCAGCTTGATGCCACTAATAAGATGGCATGGCAGAACAGGCAGGCACTAGATTGGCTATTAGCAGAAAAATGGGGTGTATGTGTTTTGTTTGGGGAACAATGCTGCACCTTCATACCTAATGGGGTTGTCCCACTGTATGAGCTAATTCAAGAGCTTTCCCGAGTTTAAAAAAAAATCTAACTCGTGGTAAGCACGTAGAATGTACGTTGCAGATACGTTGTCGCTCAGGATGTCTCTTAGCGGCTTTTAATTAACATGTTGAAAAATGTCCACGAGAGCCCCGAGTACATACGAGCGGCTATTACCGTAATTCTCCAAATCAGGGAAACTCGGGAGAACTTTTGAATTAGCTCGTACGGTGGGACAGCCCCTTAACAATACTAGCCCGGAGGGGTCTTTCACTAAAGCAATAGATAAGTTGAGATATCTGAGAAAAAAGATCAAGCAGAATGTGGGTTTTGGACATGACGTCTTTAGTTGGCTGGAAAGTATTTTAGGCGGTTGGGGAGCATGGCTGACTAAGATGGGGGTGATTATTGGAGCTGTGCTGCTGGTGGTTATTGCTGTATTATGTTGTGTCTTACCCTGTATTAAGTGTTTTCTAGTAAGAGTCACTGCCAAGCAGCTTTCGTTGATCCAGGATAAACTTGAATCTGGTTCCCCACAGAAGCAGACCCCGAGGATAGAATACTACGAGGATGTGCAAGACACACCAAAGAAATATTAAACTATAGACTGTGAGGGGCGCTGGGTTGTTTTCCCCACCCTAGTATAATGTGGGTGGGTTTTTGGCCCAGTTATCCAGGATTCCAGAGAAAGAACACTATAACGCTGAACATTACAAATAAGGACCCTGAAATTGGGGCTAGTCATAGTTTAATTTGACGACCGTTGTGTGCAGCTTGTGGTTTTCTTTTTCTATGAGACCTAGAAACATAGAAAATAGGTGCAGGAGTAGGCCATTCAGCCCGTCGAGCCTGCATTGCCATTCAATATGATCATGGCTGATCATCCAACTCAGTATCCCATCCCTGCCTTCTCTCCATACCTCCTGATCCCTTTAGTCACAAGGGCCTCATGTAACTCCCTCTTAAATATAGCCAATTAACTGGCCTCAACTACCTTCTGTGGCAGAGAATTCCACAGATTCATATAATTCTGTGTAAAAAATGATTTTCTCATCTCGGTCCTAAAAGACTTCCCTCGTATCCTTAAACTGTGACCCCCTAGTTCTGGACTTTCCCCCTGTTGGTCTTAAATGAGGGATATATAGCATATATTATCTTCTATATTAAATTTATCTTGTATAATCTTGTTTGAAAAGTAGTTTGTCAGTGGGGCCTCTTTCTCGAGGTCACAGTCCATGTGCTCTTTCTTGATGACACATTCCTGAGCTCTGGTGTAACATAAGGCTCAGGGTTTATGACTGTTTATACTAGTCTAAGGTAGCAAGGCGCCTCTAACGTAATGGATTCTGTGATTGAGTCTTTTGCTACGTTTAATTATACTTATGTTCAGATAAGAGATAAGACATGTGTGCAAGGGAGCAGGTTCGCCTGAAGGGGAAAGGTGTTTGGGTGATAGTTATGTGACCTTTGTCTGTTGGATTTCTTATGTTTATAGATGACTGAGAAGGCGACTTTGCTCCGAGATAACAGTGATTGGAGTCTGGAGCTGTAACCTTCCATTTGCTCTGTGTAATACTATTAGTGAGGAAAACAGAGCCATAAAGGGGCCCCTGCATCGAGATTGAAAATCCTTTCCCCTAGAGATAACAGGAGGGGGAGGGTGTAAGTCAGAACTAAGCTAAATGTGAGCTTGGCTAAAAACACTTATCGTTAATCAAGGTTGACATTTATATGACCCCTGTGTGGGTTGGTTAAAAAATGAAATGAGTCTGAACAAATAAGGTGATGCCACGAGGCTGGCAGAGGCCATAAAGGGGAGTCATGTGACTTAAAACTGTTGCAAACATGAAAAATACTGGGAAGGGGGAGTCATGAAATATGAAAAATACTGGGAAGGGGGAGATAGGTGATTGGCTGATGATAGGGGAATGTCGGCAAATGATTGGAAATCGAAATGCAACAGGGGTGGGGCATGCAGAGTTAAACATGTTATAAAAAGTGGTGATCCTTTGTGGCTCAGAGCGCTCACATGGGCTTATGACGTGACATGCTCTAGCGTATATTTGCAAATAAAGGTTTAAATTTCTTGAAGAATTCTCCGTGTCGCCTGAGTTAATTTTGAGTATTGGTAACCACGTCATATTTGTCGCAGCGAACAGGCTCGGTAAGAAACCGTTAATGAAAAGACAAAAAACCCAGAGCGCTTCCAAGCCCCTCCAGGAAAAGGTTTGCCACCCGTGAACATACTGAGCGGTTTTCCACTTCATTTGGACTAATAAGGGATTACGTGAAGAGCCCGCCAGCCCGCATGCGCATCAATCTTCAAAGCAACGGTGTGAAATCACAGTTAACAGTTGATAGAAACATAGAAATTAAGTGCAGGAGTAGGCCATTCGGTCCTTCGAGGCTGCACTGCCATTCAATATGATCATGGCTGATCATCCAACTCAGTATCCTGTACCTGCCTTCTCTCCATACCCCCTGATCCCTTTAGTCACAAGGGCCACATCTAGCTCCCTCTTAAATATAGCCAATGAACTGGCCTCAACTACCTTCTGTGGCAGAGAATTCCAGAGATTCACCACTGTGTGAAAAATGTTTTCCTCATCTCGGTCCTAAAAGATTTCCCCCTTATACTTAAACTGTGACCCCTTGTTCTGGACTTCCCCAACATCGGGAACAATCTTCCTGCATCTAGCCTGTCCAACCCCTGGACAGGCTAGACGAACCCCTGATGAACTGAATATAGTAAGATTTGAGAAACTAGAACTACAAGCTGACTTTTATGAGGAGGGGTTGGTTGGGAGTGGAGGGCGCGTAATCCCTCATCGTAACTCCTCATAAAATAAAGATCAAACTTCAAAATGATAAGTTCTCATTTAATCTTACTATTTTACTTAGGAGTCACGCAAGTGACTACGTGAAGATTTCAAAGCTCTGTGATTTCATGCTGTGGACACGAGTCCATGCGTCACTCACTGCATCAATTGACTGCATCAAGGATGAGTGAACATAATCATGCATTCAGACATGACATAGATATAGACATGCTGATGCTATTTTATGAGCAAGTAATAACAATAGTAACCCCTGTCATCCGGGAGGAAACTATAGACAGAACTGAAAATCGAGTTGGAAAATACCCCTGGCCTGGCAATGGGTTTGTTATAAAATGTATGGAAAGATCGTTCATTTGATCATCCTGCAGACGCTAGGATGTGGTACAGCAGAAATCCATACCCCTGCCGCTGAATTGTTGCAGCCCTGTTGGAGAGAGATTTAAAATGTCAGAGTCACTCCTGCACAAGCCAGAACCCCTTTAACCACCTGGAGATGGTCTATACTGATACCTTCTTATGAGTTTTATGTAACTAACAAACATTGCTAGATCAGTGCCCCTAAGGCTCTAAGTGACCTTCACATATTGTAGTAGATATGACCACACACAACCAAAGGTCCATGGGGTAAGCCCAAATTCAGTTAAACCTGATGCCCCTGGCTCTGCTTGACTAAGCCATGAACACAAATTGTTATTGCCTGCAGATGTAACCATGCTGTCCAGTTACGCAATGAATGGACCTGTTACACTGACCCAGTGCCATGAGCATAACCACTTGTAATTGAGTTTGACCAAGGACAGGGATGAAACCGGAGCCCACGGTGAAGCGGTGTCAGCACAACGTTAACATCCCATATCTCTGCGTGTCTGAGCCTGTGAGGTTGAGTTGAAGATACCCTTCATGAATCTGGATATCAGAGGGTGAGACCCAACAGAGTGGGTCCAGCTCCTAGCAGAAATATGATGAGAAGGTACGTATGGCCCAGTTAATGGCACTATAACTTATCTTTTGTCAAAGACCCATTCGAATTTGAACTCCCAGTCGTCAGTTATCCGTGCCATATATATGTCAACGAATTGATTATTTCATGCATTGGATGGTGGCCCGAGTCACGGGCTGAACCAGCAATTCTATGTTAGAATTAACCATATAAGGTTCTATATCATTCCCAACATCAGCGGAAACAATGGCTGCATAGGCCATTCACTACAAAAGCCTGAAGCGGGATTTACTGAATATTTGCAAGACCCGACTGATGAGGCAAAATGGAGGAAGACAAACTTCCCCAGTGTAGCAAGAATGCATCTATTGCCACTGCCATGCTATATATATATATATATATTCTACTGGTGATTGAGCCTGGATGCAACATCTCGATCTTTAGTGTACAATGAGTCACCAAGTCATTAAATACTTGGTGATCCAACATCCATTCTGTTTTGACATTGATTTTACGTGATGATACACCAGTGCCAAATGAGATTAGGTAAACTATCCCCGGATAATTTGACTTGATTGCACCCATGTGATTGACATATGACACGACCAAAGTGTATCAACTTGGACTTGAGCATGCTAATTATGCATATTCGCAAATCCCTAACCCATAGAATGCACCTATTGTCTAAAGGTAGTTGATACCATAGAACTGAGAACAGGTAACTCATGCAAATCACATCACCTCTGTAACTAGAGATGGTATTAGTAAATTCCCATCTTGAGCACTCGCTTCAGTTTGTAATATAACTGAAGATTTTCTGACGAAAGTTAGTGGAACAATGCTGAATACTGTTCGTCCACCATAGTGAACTTTCATGGAGGTAAATAACGAGACCTACGTACCAGCGTCTCTAACTCCAGGTCCCTTACCTTTGCTGGATTTCCAGCTAAATTATATTCGCAGACTCTGTCCATGTTGTAATGTCCATTAGATCGCTGATGCTGCTGGCCAACTTCTCTTGTAGTGGCTAGTCCGCCTCTGACGGAGCAGCAATTTTACAGGCAAAACACACCACTTCCCCTCATGTGATTGTGCATTATGCAGTAAGCATGGGACCCCGGCACATAGTCATATTCGGGTTCCTATTTGGAGGTAATCCACACTAACCTTAGACACTCGTTTAGAGTGGGAGTAATTGCACCTGAACCAGGTGTCACCATGCGTCTCCTCAATTTGTCTGTGCATGCCTGTGTACCAAGCATGTTTTGCGACTCCATCTCTCATGGTCTTATAATATATATGGCTCCATCTTCATCCTTTATACATCCGAATGCGAGGACTTATGCAACCTGAACCAGGAGCTGCCTCAGGCATGTGTGCATGTATTTTAGCACCATCTCCATCACTGCACTCAACCCAGTGGGAGGAATGGCAACCCTGAATCAGGCATTGCTTCAGGCACATGTGCATACTCCTGTAGCACTCTCTCTACCACTCCGTCATTTGAGTGGGAGGAAATATGCAACCCTGAACCAGGAGCTACTGCCTGACATGCCTTTAGATGGAGCGTTCTTTGACTGCGACGAATCGCAATCTTGTCTGACATAGATGCCGAAGACTTGGCACTCACTCTGAGTTGGGGCTGTCAAGTTGCTTCATTCAGCAGCCGCCAACACTAGCTGTGCAAATCAATGCTCTGTTGGTATCTCATTCCCCAAACAAGCTGCACATGCTAGTGACTCTGAATCCTGCTCCTTTCTAATGCCAATGCAGTATACAGGGAAGGACTGGAACGCCTCTGGCTCCCGTACATCAGACATAGTGGGAGAAATGCTGGAACAAAACCTGCCAGTTATTTGTCTTGGGCAAAGACGTTTACATGAATGAAGACGCCCATCACAGTTAAATCAGAGATTTGATTACTTTACATATGAATGTCGGCATTTAGGGGAAGGATCTTCCACAGTCCCTTAATGAGCGGAATTACCATGACGACACCATGTGTGGCTCGCACAGGTGACTGATCAGTACAGCTCAACGAGGCTTTCCAAGCCAGTGATCTAGGCTGCCATGGCAGGTCCGATTCTACCACACAATTTGTTGGTGTAAGTGACAATACAATACAATACAATACGGTTTATTTGTCACATTGCACAAAAAGTGCAAGTGAAATGATATGTCAGCAGTGATACAATGTTAAAGAGCACACACAAAAATACAATAACATTTTGGAACATGGTCTCCTTTTATTGAGTACTTAAAGGGTCAGAATAGTTCAGCACAGGAACCTGACTAGCACCCGGACTAAAGATTGGATGAAATACTACACTTTGAAATATACGAACATATCTCGAATGATGTCTTTAAACTTAAACAAACTTTTCCATTCTTCCTTAATTACCTTTTTCACCCCTCTCTCTTTTTTTTTTTTTTTTTTTTTTTTTTTTTTTTTATTTTTTTTTTTATTTATTTTTTTTTTTTTTTTTTTTTTTTTTTTTTTTTTTTATTTCCCCCCTCTCTTTCCCTATTCTTTCCCTCTATTTCACCTATCCTTTTAGTTCTATCTAGTTAAAAAAAAAACGAAGAAAAATGTAAAAAATATTGGAGACAATGTAATAATAACTGTAAAATAACTATCAATTTAAAAAAATGTAAGACAGTAATGATGTAATAGACTATGTACTTATCTCCAATAATAATAAAAATATAAATTTAAAAAAAAAAAAAAAAAAAAAAAAAAAAAAAAAAAAAAAAAATAAACATTTTAACATAAACATCCACCTCAGCATTCATCACTGTGGTGGAAGGCACACAATTTGGCCAGTCCTCCTCCATTTTCCCCCTTGGTCGGGACCTCAACCCCCCGCAGCCGTTGCTGCGGGCGTCCAGATGGTAAAAGGACAAGGTACAAGTCCAGGTAAGTCCAGGATCGGCTCCTCCCCACCGGAGACCGCGGCTTTTAGTTGGTGTAGGCCGCAGACCGCTGGTCGAAGATTTAAAGTTCCCTTCACGTCGCAGCCAGAAGCACCGCAGACTGCAGGGCCGGCGGTCGAAGCTCCCCTCCAGGGGTGATGTTAAGTCGCCACTGCACCCGCGGTAGAAGTTGGCCGCGGGCCGGCGGTGGAAGCTTCTTCTTCCCCCCAGGTCCCCCACGAGGGATCCCGGGCTGTAGACGCAGCGCCAGCTGCTGCGGGCCAACGAAACGGAGCGCTCACCTCCAGCGAGCCCCAGCTCCGTGCTGACAGTCCACGCTGCACCCGCCGCCGGAGCCCCGAGCCCCGGGCGCGTCTCCGGGATCCTCGCCGATCCTCTCCATGGAGGAGGCGACCGAAGCGGTTTCCCCCTCACCCCCCGCACCACCCCCCACACAAAACACACGAAGGAACATTAAAAACATACTTTAAAACATACTAAAAAAAATTAAAAATGTTGAAAAAAAACTAACGCGCTGCTGACAGGGCTGCCGCCATTGCAGCGCCCCCATTTGCCTAGGTTATGCCTAGTGGCAACTAAATAAATACCCACCATGTAGCCATACTTTAAAAGAATACACTATAACTAGACCACACGCCCATGTTTCGGAACCCAGACTCACGTACCTGCATAGATACCAGTGGGCTTGAGGTAAGCCCAAAGGCCCCTGATGTAGTTCCCATTCCCATCCTTGATTTGGAGGGTAGAACTGCCAAGGTGCGTGGATAGTATATTATCCATGAAGGCCAGCTTGGGCCTGGGACTGAAGACCTCTGCACACAGAATCAGTTCCCTGGCTGCTATCAGCTTTAGAAAAACTACTGCCATAGGAGACGTAAGGGTGATGTTGCCATTAGTGAGGGGAACTCTGACCCCCCCGGTATTCTGAATCTAATTCACAAATGTAGAATGTGCCCTGGACACACTTCTGGGGTTGGGGTCAGACACACATTGACCCCTTGCACTCCTCTCCACTGAGGGAAGATTTGAAAGCAGCCCTGAACACAGGCGCTGCCGTGGTCCCCAGAGAACCTGCGATGATATGGCCCTGCTCCGGGGACCATTTCAGGATGGGTAGAACGTTCGCGAACGTACCATAATGACATAGGGGAACCCTCCTGGCCGGCCTCGACCAGCCCAGGCCTCTCTGACTGCACATAGTTTCACTCCTTTTGGGCTGCCGAAGTTGTGGTCGCTGACCATACTGTCAGCGAGTCGGGTAATAAATCCGACGGCCAGCGGCTACTCACTCTACCGCGGACCATAGCCTGCATCACCCCTAAAGAACCCCACGGCCCAATAAAAAAAAACCTCGGGAGTCACTGACCGCACTCTCAGCGACTCGAGCAGCAACCCCGACGGCCACCCGCTACCCGCATTTCCGCGGTCTGTAGCCGGCATCCCCGCGGTCCGACCGGGTTACCGTATGCAATATTCCACAGGAAACTCCGTGAGAAGAGTTTTCTGCAACAGAGGACAACCTGAAAAGTAAGTTTAAAACCTACCTGTAGGATTTTTTAAACTTACCGCTGAAGGAGCAGCGCACCTGCCAGACAGTCGCTGTGCTATGCGCTAGATGTAATGAGCGCATGCGGGCTGGCGGGCTCTTCACTTGTCACTCACGTGACTCCGAAGTAAAATTGCTGTTGTGCCCTGGCGGAGACATCAATGTATCCACTGCCGGTAGAAATTAACCAGGCCCAGAAATGGGATTGGTCTGATTCCCTGTCATATAGGGTCTTGCCACACCTGACACTTGCCCGATTACTCAGACTTTCCCCTCGATCTACACCAGGGAGATGAGCTCTGTTTTTCAAACAGGTCAGAGTCTTTTGTTTCAAGTTTGTTTTAAACTGTACCGACTGTTGGCTGCAAAATGTTAAAGTTCTTGGGGCAAAAGTGAGCATCCTTGATCCTTGCGGGGTAGTTAAGGTACAGTGCCTCGAAAGCCACCAGCTCGACATCCTGCTTTATCTTTTCAATCTTCTTATTTATCTGCTGTTTCTCTTTCCTGGGGCTCTGTGTTGTTTAACTCTCTCACTGCTCTTCCTCTTCTGCCTTAAGCCCTCTCCCTTCTTCTTCCTCATCTTCCTTATCAGTTCTTCATTCTTCTGGGGGTGCCCTTTCCTATAGGCATACTGGATCCCCTTCCTCTTCACGTGATCTGAGTGTCATAGCTCCTGCTGTTAATGACCAGATGACCAGTGCAAGGGGGAGGTATTCTACACTATTTCCAATTATTTCTCTCTCCGAATTTGTTCCTTATCCCCCCCTCTCTCTGTAAACAAAGTCGCTCTGTCAGACAAGGGGTCCCTGGGGTTATTTTGCTTAGGTTTCCATTTTTACATACCAATTGTTTAATATTATGTTGGCTAACCATATTCTCTCTGTTTTTTTAATACATTATGCAATCTTTACGTTTGCCCTGGATCCAAATAACATATATGCGGTCCAGAGACTCCCACGTACCGGAACTCCCACATATACTGAAGCTCTCACATTCCTCTTTTCCCGAGCCTATCCCATTACTTGGCTCAATATATCGGCTTAATACTGCAGACAGCCAACTTAGTCTGAACTCACTCAATCCAGAGCATATCCCATTTCTCTGCTCAGTATTTTGGCTTAATACTACAGACAGCCTACTTAGTCTGAGTCAACAATCCCAAAAATTGTCTTACCTTGCGTTGTCTATTCTGAAAGATTTTGGCAGGAATCAGAACACTTCGGACGAAGGGCAACAGTGTTCTCGGGTACTCTTATTTCAGAATCAAGGGGTCTGATAGTGCACTTTCTTCCCCCTTCGAAACCCCGGCCAAGCTGTAGCCTCTGAATAAGAGTCTTCAGCGCAATCGCAAGAGCTGCCAACTACGCCAATGTTGTGGTTCAATATTCTTAAACAGGCAGAAATGCAAATAAAATCAGTGATCAAGGAGTACATTCTTTATTTCGCCAGGTGGGTGTGGTAACAGTATGCAGATTACAGACTATACAGAGTTCTTATCCCCACACAAAGGGACAGTGATCGAATTACATATATATACTCCAATAATCGACGATTCAGCAATACGTTATCTATAAAGGTTAGCATAGCCTCTTGCTACTTAAGATTAACAGATCCTAAAGATTGACAGCATAAGACGATTGACAGGTTCTTCTGACAGAGGAAGAAGGTTGTATTTCTGCAGAACAAGCATTTTGTTTTTTTCTGCTGATGACGCACATCATAATCTTGTGGATATGGGTTAGTCTGAATTTTCTCCTATGTTTATGTTATAGAGGAGACATTCATGAAACTTGTACTTGTTATCTCACTTATGTTTTTGGAAAGGGAACATCAACAGACTGCTAGCTTTGTTAATGTACTGAAAGCAAAGGTTAGTGCATTTCGCTGACCTTGCAATTTAATAGAAGAAGGTTATAGCTTGACTTAGTTTCATAAGAATCCATTTTGTATTTGTAAATCATTATTAACTTCCACAATGCAACACCTGTCCATTTACCTCGCCCCATGACTCAATCCAAGGACCACTTTTCAAGTGAGGCAGAGGTTCACTTGGACCTCCTCCAATCTCATCCACTGTATCCACTGTTCCAGGTGTCAACTTCTGTACAACAGTGAGACCAAGCGCAGGCTCGGCGATCGTTTCGCTGAACACCTGCGCTCAGTCCGACTTAACTTACCTGATCTCCCGGTTGCTCAGCAATTTAACTCCCCCTACCATTCCCAATCAGACCTTTCTGTCCTGGGCCTCCTCCATTATTAGAGTGAGGCCCAGCGCAAATTGGAGGAACAGCAACTCATATTTCACTTGGGTAGCTTGCACCCCAGCATCACGAAAATTGACCTGCAAATAGCCCTAGCTTTCCTACTCCCCCTTCCCAGTTCTATCACCAGTTTTGATCGGACTTTGCTGGCTTTACCTTGCACTAAATGTTATTCTCTTATTATGTATCTATACACTGTAAATGGATCAATTATAATTGTGTACTGTCTTTCTGCTGATTGGTTAGCACGCAACAAAAGCTTTTCACTGTACTCCAGTACACGTGACATTAAACTAAACTGAATAAATTGAGCCATTCAGTGTAAGCCATCCGAGTATCACTAGCAAATCTGCCCAGCATGAGGTCCCTCTCCAGTTCAGCTGTAACCCATCCATCTTGTACAGGTCACCTCTGCCCTAGAACAGATCCCAATGGTACAATCCTCTAAATGGCTGCCCGCTGAACCGTCTCCTCAGCCATGCATTCACTTGTCCTTACTTCCCCTTCCTACCTTCACTAGCAGATGGCATTGGGAGTAATGCAGAGATTACTACCTCTGTGGGAGTGCTCAACGAGAGGTATCAACTTTTATAGTGGCCTCACCCTGGAAAACCGCTTTGGCTGACGTGCTAAACCAGGCGAGGGTAGCTGACGGGTCTCAGACCCTCAGTGAGTTTATGGACTTGCTCAGCCCAGCATGCAAAGTCTGTTCTAGCAGATTGGGGGGAGGAAATCTACTGGGAGGTTCAATGGCCAAGAGGGCAGCTCAGCAATGCACTGTGGAGTTCAAAGGGCACGTCAAACATGAAAGAAGACATGGCCATCCAGCGCAGCCAAGGGAGTTTCCAGCCATAACGTTTAACCGTGCCACTGGAATCCAGCTCCTGCGGCTGAGAGTGGGGCTGCTCGTGAGTAGCAACCTCTCCACCTTCATCTCTCCCATCCATAGGTTTTTGTGCTTCTAAAGAGACTGTACAACCATGCTATCACCGCCTACCACGGGCCACCTCCACTATCTTTGTGGTCGTGCCTTTTAACCTTTTGCCTAACTCCCTGTATTCATTCTGCAGGGCCTCATCCCTTCTGCCTAACTTCATCCTTCCCCACTATGCCTCAGATCCAGGCTGGACACCACAGACCTGACTGCTGCTGCTGCTGTACTCCCCTGTCTGGTGATCTCCACCAACAGTATCCTAAGGCCATATCTGTTGTCGAGAGGAATGGCTACAGGGGTCCTCACTGCTTACTCCCATTCCTGGTACTTTCTGCCTGAAACCTGCCTGTATCCTTGGCATGACCAACTTGCAACTTGTATCAATGACATATTTATCCTCAGTCTATAGTACGCTTGCTCTAATAGGTTGGAGCATTGTGTGTAAGAGTCAGGAAGTTATAATGCACTTTCATAGGACTTTGGTTTGGCTACATTTCAGATTATTTAATTCAGATTCAGATTATTTAATGACCACACAGTCAAGCTGGTGGAATTCATATTCAGTACAGGATGTTACACAATAGGCTGATTCCCGTCAAACATAACATAAAACACAACAACATACAGTATACAGTACATGCACGAGGTGGCTATGTGATGTTGTCATAGGGTGTTCAGAGTTTGAATTGCATGTGGATAGAAACTGTTTTTTGAATCGTGATGTTTTGGCGGGCAGTGAGCTGTAGCGCCTCCCTGAGGGCAGCAGGTGGAAGATGTGGTGAGCTGGGTGGGAGGGATCAGAAATGATTTTCTTCACCCTTGACACGGACCGTTTGAGATTGAGTGATTCTATTGATGGGAGGGGGGTGCTGATGATATTGGATGCTTTGTTGACAATGCGCTGTAGTTTATTATGGGAGTGAGTGTCTAAACTGCTGTACCAGACTGTTATTGACGAAGTGAGCATGCTTTGGATGATAACCATATAACAATTACAACACGGAAACAGGCCATCTCGGCCCTACAAGTCCGTGCCGAACAACCTTTTTCCCTTAGTCCCACCTGCCTGCACTCATACCATAACCCTCCATTCCCTTCTCATCCATATGCCTATCCAATTTATTTTTAAAAGATACCAACGAACCTGCCTCCACCACTTCCACTGGAAGCTCATTCCACACCGCTACCACTCTCTGAGTAAAGAGGTTCCCCCTCATGTTACCCCTAAACTTCTGTCCCTTAATTCTGAAGTCATGTCCTCTTGTTTGAATCTTCCCTATTCTCAAAGGGAAAAGCTTGTCCACATCAACTCTGTCTATCCCTCTCATCATTTTAAAGACCTCTATCAAGTCCCCCCTTAACCTTTTGCGCTCCAGAGAATAAAGACCTAACTTATTCATCCTATCTCTGTAACTTAGTTGTTGAAACCCAGGCAACATTCTAGTAAATCTCCTCTGTACTCTCTCTATTTTGTTGATGGCTGTGTAAAAACGGATTAGGAGATGTCTCCTCACTCTGAACTTCTTGAGCTGGCGGAGAAAGAAGAGTCTTTGGTTGGCTTTTTTATAAATGTGATCTGAATTGATTTTCCATTTGAGGTTATTGCTTATGTGAGGGCCAAGAAATTTGAATGAGTCAGTGGTGGATATGGGTTCGCCAGTGATGAGTAGGGGGGTCTTGGGTTGTGCCTTACGTCTGAGATCAATGGTAAGTTCATGTGTTTGATGTGTTGAGTAGGAGGTTATTGTCTGTGCACCAAGTGACTGCTTTGTGTGTTTGAGAGCGGTATTCTGTTTAGTTGTTGTTAGAGATGAGACCTATGATAATAATAATAATAACTTTATTTGTTAAGCACCTTAAAAAACTACCAAAGCTGACCAAAGTGCTGTACAGAAAAAGAAAATAAACAAGACATCATAAAACAGGCAGAACAACAGAACATACAGCTAACACGAGGCGCATAAATTACATACGAAAATCCAAACAATAAATTAAATGACGGTTGTGTCATCTGCGTATTTGTATATTTGGCTGAACTATACTGGGATGTGAGTTGATTTGTGTAGAGTGAGAATAACCAGGGTGACAAGACGCAGCCCTGAGGGGCTCCTGTACTGAGGTGCAGAGGGTGAGATGTGGTGTTGTGTATCTTCACCCTCTGTTGTCTGTTCCAAAGGAAGCTGTAGATCCAATGACAGATGCAGGGCTCAATGTTCATGTCCGTTAATTTATGGAAGGGTTTAACCGGGTTGATGGAGTTGAATGCAGAACTAAAGTCCATGAACAAGATGCGGGCATACGTGTTGGCGGTTTCCAGGTGTTGCAGAGTGTGATGGATGGCCAGGTTGACTGTGTCTTCTACTGACCTGTTGGCTCTATATGCAAATTGATGTGGGTCCATGTTGGAGGAAGTGCTGGTTTTGAGGTGAGCGAGATTAATGCGCTCAAATGACTTCATGGCCACAGATGTAAGGGCAATCGGTCTGTAGTCATTGAGGCAGGATGACGTGTTAGACTTGGGCACAGGAATGATGGTGGATTGTTTGAAGCACTGGGCCACTGAACATTGGCAGAGGGAGGTATTGAAGATGTTGGTGAACACAGGGGCCAGTTCTGCCGCACAATGATGGAGCACTGCTGGGCTGATGTTGTCTGGGCCTGCAGATTTGTTTTTCTTCTGTCTCCTGAAGGTGGTCCTCACCTCAGCCTCCTGGATGTGGAATGGAGGGGGAGGAAGAGGAGAGGGGGGGGCGATGGTGGAGGGACTGGAGACTGTTCAAACCTGCCATAGAAAATGTTCAGTTTATCTGGGAATTGATGATCATTATCAGGGATGGGGATGGATTTCTTTTTGTAATTGGTGATTTCCTGAAGTTTTTTCCAGACAGTTCTAGTGTTGTTGGTTGAGATTTCTTGTTCTATTTTGGTGGCATAATTGTGTTTGGCTTTCCTTATTGTAGACCTTAATTTATATCTTGCAGCCATGTAGTCCTGCTTATTTCCAGATTTATATGCAGCATTTTTCTCAGTTCTTAATTGTTGAATTTCATTTGTGAACCAGGGCTTATTGTTGTATTGTATAACCGTTCTTAACCATTTAACCATTTGGAGTAACCTGAGCAGTTCTGGTCATCCCATTACAGGAAGGATATAAAGACTGGAGTGAGTGCAGAGGAGGTTTACCCGAATGATGTCTGGACCATGGCGTATTAGCTACAGGGAGAGGTTAGACGGACTTGTGCTGCTTTCTCTGGAGCACCAGAGATTGCGGGGAGAGGTTCAATTCAATTCAACTTTATTGTCATTGCACAGATACAAGTATGGGTACAACGAAATGCAGTTTAGCGTCAGTCCGTAGTGATAGTGCAATATAGAAATAAAAATACAGAATAAGCAAACAATGTGGACGGAGAGACTGGAGAAATCTATCGGCGGGACTCCGAGTTCAGTAATGTGATAGTGTTGTTGTAGAAGCTGTTCCTCATCCTACTGGTACGAGACCTGAGGCTCCTGTACCGCCTCCCTGATGGGAGGAGGGCAAACAGTCCATGGTTCGTGTGGGAGGGGTCCTTGATGATCTTCCCGGCCCATCCCAGGCACCGTTTTCGGTGGAGGGCATGCATGGCGGGGAGCGGGTCACCGATGATGTGCTGCGCGGTTTTCACCACCCGTTGTAGTGCCTTCCTGTCCGCAGCAGTGCAGCTGCTGTACCATACCGTGAAGCAGGTGGTCAGGATGTTTTCGATGGTACAGCGGTAAAAGTTGGTCAGGATCTGGGGGGACAGGTGAGCTTTCTTGAGCCTCCTCAGGAAGTAAAGGCGCTGCTGCGCCTTTTTGATCAGCTTGGAGGTGTTGAGGGACCAGGACAGATCCTCCGAGATATGTACCCCGAGGAATTTGTAGCTGGAGACGCGCTCCACCTCAGTCCCGTTTATGTGGATGGGGGTATGTCTGCCCCCTCTGATCTTCCCGAAGTCAACAATAATTTCCTTCGTCTTCTTGGAGTTGAGGACGAGGTTATTGTTGGCACACCAGGCTGTCAGGTGCTGGACCTCATCCCTGTAGGCTGACTCGTCGTTGTCACTAATCAGTCCTACCACCGTGGTGTCATCGGCAAACTTAACGATGGCGTTGGAGCAATTCTTAGGAATGCAGTCATGGGTGAAGAGGGAGTAGAGGAGAGGGCTGAGCACACAGCCCTGTGGCACGCCGGTGTTCAGTGTTATAGTGGAGGAGGTCAGGTTGTTGACCCTAACAAACTGCGGTCTGTTGGTGAGGAAATCCAGTGTCCAATTGCAGAGGGAGGTGGAGATGCCAAGTCCGCTGAGTTTGGTGATCAAGCTGGCGGGGATGACAGTGTTAAAGGCAGAGCTGAAGTCAATGAACAACAACCTGATGTAGGAGTTGTTGTTGTCCAGGTGGGTCAGGGCAGAGTGTAGGGCTGCCGATATGGCGTCCTCTGTAGACCTGTTGGCCCGGTAGGCAAACTGATGGGGGTCCAGTGTGGGGGGGAGGCAGGCTTTGAGGTGAGCCAAGATCAGCCGCTCAAACCACTTAGCAATGACAGGGGTGAGTGCCACTGGGCGGAAATCGTTGAGACTCCCTCTAGCTGATTGTCTGGGCACTGGCACAATGGTTGATGTCTTGAGGTAAGTGGGGACAACACCCTGGGCCAGTGAGAGATTGAAAATGTCGGCGAGGACTGGGGATAGTTGTCCAGCACATGCCCTAAGCACCCGGCCAGGGATGCCATCGGGGCCGGCAGCTTTGCGCTCATTCACCTTGCTCAGTGCATCTTGTACAGCAGAGGTAGAGACTGAGAGGTTGTTCATTCGGGGGTGGAGCAACTTTAGTGGCTGGAGTTTTGTTGTCCCGGTCAACGCGAGCATAGAAGTGGTTTAGCTCGTCAGGCAGGGTGTCGTTGTCTGGGGGGACGAGGCGTGTTAACTTTCTGGTAATCGGCAATTGATTTGATTCCTTGCCACATGCGCCTGGGGTCGGAGTTATAACCATATAACCATATAACAATTACGGCACGGAAACAGGCCATCTCGACCCTTCTAGTCCGTGCCGAACACATAATCTCCCCTAGTCCCATATACCTGCGCTCAGACCATAACCCTCCATTCCCTTCCCATCCATATAACTATCCAATTTATTTTTAAATGATAAAAACGAACCTGCCTCCACCACCTTAACTAGAAGCTCATTCCACACAGCTACCACTCTCTGAGTAAAGAAGTTCCCCCTCATGTTACCCCTAAACTTCAGTCCCTTAATTCTCATGTCATGTCCCCTTGTTTGAATCTTCCCTACTCTCAGTGGGAAAAGCTTTTCCACGTCAACTCTGTCTATCCCTCTCATCATTTTAAAAACCTCTATCAAGTCCCCCCTTAACCTTCTGCGCTCCAAAGAATAAAGCCCTAACTTGTTCAACCTTTCTCTGTAACTTAGTTGCTGAAACCCAGGCAACATTCTAGTAAATCTCCTCTGTACCCTCTCTATTTTGTTGACATCCTTCCTATAATTAGGCGACCAAAATTGTACACCATACTCCAGAACCTCACCAATGCCTTGTACAATTTTAACATTACATCCCAACTTCTATACTCAATGCTCTGATTTATAAAGGCCAGCACACCAAAAGCTTTCTTTACCACCCTATCTACATGAGATTCCACTTTCAGTTGTTTTGGAAATGCTCCTCAATCCGCCGTATGTGATTGAGTTTAGCATTCCTAATTCCCTTTTTCAGATTGGCCCTGGATGAGCTGTATCCCTCAGTGTGATGGAAGTATATCAAATTAGGAGAGGCATAGACTGTCAGAATCTATTTCCCAGGATGGAAAATTGAAATACTTGAAGGTGAGCGGGGAATGTTTAAAGGTGTTGTGCGAGGGGTTGTTTTACACAGAGGATGATGAGTGCCTGGTACGCGCTGCCATGGATGACAATAGACAATAGGTGCAGCAGAGGTGGCCATTCAGCCCTTTGAGCCAGCACTGCCATTCAATCATCCCCAATCAGTACCCCGTTCCTGCCTTCTCCCCATATCCCTTGACTCCGCTATCTTTAAGAGCCCTATCTAGCTCTTTAAGAGCCCTATCTAGCAAAGATGGTGGTGGAGGCAGATACCATTGCAGCATTTTGGAGACTTTTGAATAGGCACATAGATATGCAGGGATATGGGTCATGTGCAGATAGATCAGAATTAGTCTTGGCATCATGTTTGCACAGATACTGAGGGCTGAAGAACCTGTTCTTGTACTGTACTGTTCAATGTTCTCCAGCTATGGTATCCTTTACCCTCAGTCTCTGTAACCCACTGAGTAACTGAGTTACGCGATGACTCCTCACTGAAGGCTGACACTCTCAAAACCCATACTATGATTTCAACAACATCATTTTGACCTCAACAACCATTCCCATTCTGTAATTTCCCTGTGTAGGAAGGAACTGCAGTTGCTGGTTTAAACTGAAGATAGACACAAAATGCTGGAGTAGCTCAGCGGGACAGGCATCATCTCTGGAGCGAAGGAATGGGTGACGTTTCAGCTAGAGACCCTCCTTCAGTCTGACGTCAGGGGAATGGGAGATACATAGATATGGAAGTGTAAGGTGTGAATGCAGGACAAAAGGAATAGAGATTAAGGAAAATACAGAATAAATCATTGTTAACTGGGAGAATGTAACAGCAAACAGAAATAAAATGTCGTAGAGTCAGAGAGCAGGAGGAATCGCAGGGGGGAAGCAGCGAGCCACCTTCTCTTAAACAGGTATCTGCACCCATGTGCCTTACTCAATAATGCCTTACTTTTTATGAAATTCAGCGAGCAAACGCGATAATTCCCGATATTTTGGATCTTTAAATCTCCACGGCAAATGTCCGATAAGCATTTCCGCTGGATTGGCACCTTCAGCTCCCTCTTTAATTTACCTTAGCTTCTATCTTTTTATTTTACTGTAAATCTAGGTAGCTGTGCCTCACGGTCACCCCGACTGGCACAATAAATTGCAGATCAAAACCTGGCCGTTTTCTATGTTTTTAACGGGTAGGAAAGTGCGTGTTTTCCCATCCACTAACATGTACCGGATTGTTTAAGAGGGAACTGCAGATGCTGGAGAATTGAAGGTTACACAAAAAAGCTGGAGAAACTCAGCGGGTGCAGCAGCATCTATGGAGCGAAGGAAACAGGCAACGTTTCGGGCCGAAACCCTTCTTCAGTTTGCTGCACCCGCTGAGTTTCTCCAGCTTTTTTGTGTAACATGTACTGGATGTCTAGCATGTCCTCCACTTGAGATTTTCGGTCACGTGGGTGCAGATCTACGCTCCAGTGACCTTTCGTGAAATCACCCTATACTAGGGAAAAGGCTGTGACCATCCACGTTATCTTTGCCGCTCATGGTTTTATTAAGTTTTGTAAAGTCACCCTTCAGCCTCCAATGATCCATGAAAATAATCCCCAGCCTCTCCTTGTTATGCAACTCAACCCCCATAGAGACAGTCACATGGTTTCTGTGAAAAGCTAAGGGTGTGGTTGGGGTGAAACTGAAAACACTGAAGCTCTCAATAAAACAAGGCACAACCTGGGCAAAGATCACACTGACAACCTGAAGCAGCCATTCACTTGTCCAGGACACTGAAGGAAGGAGCTGGTAATCAGTCACTGTGCGTTTTGCTGTCTATTGGTCACTGCTGTCTCTGGTGTTCAGCTCACTCACCTTCCAATGTTATTTCTGGCACAGCGTGAGCGGTGAAATCGTGTGATCGGAGCCACAGACACAACTCTAGTGAGAGGTAAGGACAAGAGAGGGGACGGAGACCGGCAGCAGCTGTGGGATTGCCACAACGGAGGTATAGAAGTATAGCCGTGTTGGGAGGGATTGTGCGATCAAAGTGATGCTGCTGCGGTCAAGGTGTGGGCTTGGGTGAGAATTGGACTTCATCCACTCTCCCAAACTGTCCAAGTCGTTCTGCAGAGTACCTGCTTTCTCTACACTACCTGCCCCTCCACCTATCTTTGTATCATCTGTAAACTTGGCCACAAAGCCTTCAATCCCCTCATCCAAAACATTGAAGAGTAACGGTCCCAGCACCGAGCCCTGAGGAACTCCGTTAGTCACTGATAGCCAACCAGAAAAAGCATCCTTTATTGACAATCTTTTCCATCTGCCATCCAGCCAACCTGCTATCCATGCTCGTATCTTCCCTCTGATACCATCCTCTTTAGCAATCTCACTTGCAGCACCTATCATATAACAATTACAGCACGGAAACAGGCCATCTCGGCCCTACAAGTCCATGCCGAACAACTTTTTCCCTTAGTCCCACCTGCCTGCACTCATACCATAACCCTCCATTCCCTTCTCATCCATATGCCTATCCAATTTATTTTTAAATGATACCAACGAACCTGCCTCCACCACTTCCACTGGAAGCTCATTCCACACCGCTGCCACTCTCTGAGTATCAAAAGGCTTTCTGAAAATCCAGGTGAACCACATCCAGACTCTTGTCTATCCTTCTATTTATTTCCACAGAGAATTCCAAAAGGTTAGTCAGGCAAGATCTCCCTTTCACAAAATCATGTTGATTTCGGCCTATTTTATTGTGTGCTGATATGTACTCAGAAACCTCATCCTTTTGTAATGGACTTTAAAATCTTACCAATCATTGAAGTTAGGTTAACCAGCCTACAGTTTCCATTCTTCTGCTGCGATTCCTTGAGATATTAGAGTTCCTCCAGCACTTTGTGTCAACGTTTACCTACAAATAGCTGCTTCATGTTTATGATTTTATGTTTGCCTGGTGCTGTCTAAATATTTCATTACAGAACATACAAAAATCTAGTACCGGAATAGTCCACTGTTTGGAATTAGCCTTCCCTCAACTCAGACTATCCTTATATGTTCCCACAACTACTTATAAACTTACTGAGATATGGCGACTAATGCCAAAGTGCTCACCAACTGATACTTCACCCATTTATCTGACCATTCCATTCCATAGGACTACGCCCAGCATGGCCCCATCCATAGGCGGACTATCTATCTTCTGGCACAAAATGCTTTCTTGATACACTTTAAAAACTTTACCCTCCGTATTCCTATCTCATGAAGATGATTCCACTTAATACTGGGGAAATGCAAATCCCCTATTATAGCCATATAACCATATATGGTTATAATATTATTCCAATACAATTTCTCTCTGCAATTTTCCTTGATATTTGCTCCTCTATCTTCTGCTAACTGTTGGGAATCTACTCCCCTCCTTTTTTAACCTCTACCCTCATTGGTGCATTTGAAATGCCTGCTAAATCATCCTCCCTCATTAGTGCAATGATGATGTCCTTCATAAATAATGCTCTCTCCTCTATTACACTGTCCATGTCATACCTGGAACTTCGATACCTTTTAACATTGAGTTGCTGGTCTTTCAACTATGTCTCAGTGATTGCAAAAATACCATATACCCACATGCTGGTAGTCAAAAATGCTGGAGAAACTCAGCGGGTGAGGCAGCATCTATGGAGCGAAGGAATAGATGACGTTTCGGGTCGAGACCCTTCTTTTAGTCCTTCGCTGCAAAGATGCTGCCTCACCCACTGAGTTTCTCCAGCTTTTCTGTCCACCTTTGATTATTCCAGCAACTGCAGTTCATTCTTAAACATACCCTCATGCACATCAGCACTAATTTCATAGACAATCGACAATAGACAACAGGTGCAGGAGTAGGCCATTCAGCTCTTCGAGCCAGCACCGCCACTCGCTGTAATCATGGCTTTAAGAGCTCTATCTAACTCTCTCTTGAACACATCCAGAGAATTGGCCTCCACTGTCTTCTGAGGCAGAGAATTTCACAGATTCACAACTGTCTGGGTGAAAACGTTTTCTCCTTATCTCCGTTCTAAATGGCCTACCCCTCATTCTTAAACTGTGGCCCTTGACTCTGGACTCCCCCAACATCGGGAACATGCTTCCTGCCTCAAGTGTGTCCAATCCACTTAATAATCTTATACGTTTCAATAAGATCCCCCTCATCCTTCTAAATTCCAGTGTATACAAACCCAGTCGCTCCATTCTTTCAACATTTGAAAATCCCACCATCCTGGGAATTAACCTCATGAACCTACGCTGGGCTCCCTCAAGAGCAAGTATATCCTTCATCAAATTTGGAGAGCAAAACTGCACACAATACTCCAGGTGTTGGCTCACTAGGGCCCTGTACAACTGCAGAAGGGCCTCTTTGCTCCTATACTCTTCTCTTGTTATGAAGGCCAACATGCCATTCTTCACTGCCTGCTGTGCCTGCATGCCTACTTTCAGTGACTGCTGAACAAGGGCACCCAGATCATGTTGTACTTTCCCTTTTCCTAACTTGACACCGTTCAGATAATAATCTGCCTTCCTGTTCTTGCCACCAAAGTGGATAGCCTCTCATTTATCCACATTAAACTGCATCTGCCATGCAACTGCCCACTCATCCAACCTGTCCAAGTCATCCTGCATCCTTATTCCATCCTCCTCACAGTACACACTGCCACCCAGTTTTGTGTCATCTGCAAATTTGCTAATGTTAATCTTAAGGGCCTGTCCAACTTGGGCGACCTAATCTGCAGTTTAGAAGAGTTTGCCCAGGACTCAAACTTACAGCATGGTTGCCACGAGGCCCTAGGAGATCCTATGAGGTGGCTGGAACTCTCTTTCATGCTCGAGGGAAGTTCCTGAATACTCGCAGCCTCAGCTAGGTAGCGGAAAATATTTCAGTTTATTGAAAATTTTTCTGCGAGCAAAATTTGGTCGGCATGGGTTCTAACTCGTAGTGGAGTGCATAGATCCTATAGCAGAGCAAGATAGGCTACTCCTGCTAAATGCAATGGACTGACGTGTAGTACGCTATGGAGGGGATCATGGGCATTTTTCCACGCCCATTTTAGCAACCTGAGCCTACCTAACCCGACCCGACTGGCACTGTAATCAATGTTGTGGGGCAACAGTTTGTGTGGGTTAGATTCATAAATCTGTCAGTTCAAACTTCTTGTCAAGAATAAAATTCTGGTAATTGTCTTTTTTAATGTTTTTTAAATCATTTATTTTTAAATGGCTCACAAGCAGTGTTTGAGTTGATTTTGTAGTAACCGGAACCGACCCGACTCAAGGGTGATTGACAGGGGGGAACTTTTTGTTTATAGGGTGCGTGATTATAGCAGGTATGTTACAACACCTACCTGAATCGTCATTGGGAATCTGCCCTCAGCCATGTCCGAGATTATGGCGTTGTTTGGAGGGGGCGGGTTTAAAACGCGATTTTTACTAGGCTGTACTAATCGATGCTGTAATCTTTGGCCGGAAGCAAGAAAGCGGAGCAAGAAGGCGGGCCCAAGATGGCGGAACCCCACATGGCCTCTCCCCGGGGGCCCCACACTCCCTTGCTAAAATGAGGCCCCACACAAATCGTCCCCGACACTCCCTCTCCCCGGGCCCCACACTCTCCCTCTCCCCGCTGCCCGGGCCGCACACTCCCTCTCCCCCCGGCCCCCACACTCCCTCTCCCCGCTGCTGCGGATCCAATCTTTGGGCCGGAACAAGATGGCGGGGGCAGGTTGCTAAAATGAGGCATAAAATCGTCCATGAATCCGCCCATGAACGTACTTCACGTTTGCGTGAGAGTAACCCATCTTGCTCTGCTATAGGATTTTTGATGTAAAATGGCCGCTAAACTTTATTAAGCTACTTTAAAGTGTCTCCACTCCTTCTCCCCCCCTCTCCCCCCGTTAAAGCCCCCACCTTCTCCCCCCCTCTCCCCCCCCCCCCCCCCCCCCCCCCCCCCCGCGGTCTTTAAAAGGACCTTACCGTAACTATGGCAGCCGTTTACCTTCCTCTTCATAACGCAGACAGCGCTGCTCCACTTTCCCTGACCTCACCTTCGCAATGTGTTTGTGTGTGTGTGCGGTCGGTAGATGCAGATCTGGGTTTCAACGCGGCCAGTCGTTCCAGCTCAAGGTTTTCCAGAAGAGTGCCCTAGAGCTTGAAGGTCGAGGACACTCTTCTGGACTCGCGGATTACATTGCCCAAGTTGGACAGGCCCTTTAATCCCTTCAACTATGTTCCCCCAACGTGCGGTTGTGGGGGGGTGAGGCGACATACAGCGTCACACCCACCCCCCCCCCCCCCCCACTCTTCTTACTTACCCCCCTTGAAATTTTATTAAAATTATGATTTTGCCCCTTTTTCCCCATACCCCCCCCCTCCCCGGAGCCATACCCCCCCCATGGAAGAAACATCAAGGGGGGGGGGGGGGGGGGTAGAGAGTGAGGGCAGAGAGAGAGAAGGGGCAGAGACAGGGAGAGAGAGAGACAGAGACACAGAGAGAGGGGCAAGAGGGAGGGGGGGGAGAGGAGGAGAAGAGTGAGGGTGGGTGAGGGGGGAAAGGTGGGGCAGCAGGGGGGGGAGGAGAGGGTGAGAGTGAGGGGGAGAGAGAGGGTGTGCTGAGAGGGGGGAGTGGTGGGGAGCAGGGAGGGGGAGGAAGGGTGAGGGAAGGGTATAGGAGTGTGTGGGGGGGGTAGTGTAGGGGAGGGGACAGTGGGGGAGGGGAGGGGATGGGAGGAGGGGAGAAAAAGTGGAGAGAGAGGGGGGGAGGAGAGTGGAGGAGAGGGGAGGGGGAGGAGAGAGAGGATAGGGGGGGGGAGGAGGGGGGTGAGGAGAGAGGGGGGGAGATAGGAGAGAGGGGGAGACAGAGAGAGGGGGGGGAGGAGTGGGGGATGGGGATAGAGGTGGGGAGAGTGGGAGGGGAGACAGAGAGAGAAAGGAAGAGAGACGGGGAGAAAGAGAGAGGGATAGGGAGAAAGAGAGGTGCGGAGTGAGAGGAGGGGAGAGAGTGCCTTTTTTACTTCAACCCAAACCCCCCAAATAACCATTTGCAGGCAGTGCTTTTTTACTTCAAACTAACCATATTTTCATTTTCAAACCACAATGAGGGTACTCACAGCTATGTACACATTTGTTCAGTGTCATTCAGAGCTCAGAGTGACTGATCAGTTGCAGAGACTGATTGAGGCACACCACTTCCTGGTTTTATAGTCCCTCCCCCTCATCCAGCAGGGGCAGCAGAGAGAATGGTGATTTTTTTTTTAAAACATTAATTCCTCTCTGATCTCTCATCGATGGAAAAAATACTCTGGTCCAGGAAGGCAGATGTGGGCTCTGATCGAGGGGGCCAAAAATGACGTCCGTAGGTGGCGGCGTTCTCTCGGAAATCGCAGCACAGTGGGCCAAAAGCGATCAAGATCAGACTTTTAATAATATAGATAGGAGAAATATGTGGGAAGATTCTATTAAGTTTTATTTTGGAGTCATGTAATCTGCGTAAGACTTTAAATTGTATTAAAGCATGTCTGGCATTTAACGAGCATTGATGTATATGTTGTAAACGTCCGTCCCAAATATCTTTCGTTATAGGATAACCTAATTTATTTTCCCATGTGTATCTATATGGTTCCATCGGTGGTACCTCATTGTTTAAGAGGGTGTTATAAATATAAGCTATGAATTTTTCTGTTAAGATGCTTATTCAAACATTCATCATGGATTTCTGGTGCCCTAGCCCTATAAATTTGTGTATTAGATTTAACATAATCTCTAATTTGTAGATATTACTAGTACTGTTAGATGGCCTGTACACAACTCCCGCTAGCATTTTCTGCCCCTTAGTGTTTTGCAGCTCTACCCATATCGATTCCACATCCTCAAAGCTAATGTCCTTCCTTTCTATTGCGTAAATCTCCTCTCTAACCAGCAACGCTACCCCACCTCCTTTCCCTTTCTGTCTATCCCTCCTGAATATTGAATATCCCTGGCTGTTCAGCTCCCAGTCTTGGTCACCCTGGAGCCATGTCTCTGTGATCCCAACTATATCATAGTAATTAATAGCTATTTGCACCTTGAACTCATCCACCTTCATAATCCCCGTTGTTCAACTGCAATACTGACACCTGATTTTACCATCTCCCTCTAAAATTGCAGATTAAAACTTGTCATATTATGGTCACAACCTCCTAATGGTTTCTTTACCTTGAGGTCCTTTATCAAATCTGGTTCATTGCACAACACTAAATCCAGAATTGCCTTTTCCCTGGTAGGCTCCATTACAAGCTGCTCTAAGAATCCATCTCAGAGGCATTCTACAAACTCCCTTTCTTGGGGTCCAACACCAACCTGATTTTCGCAGTTTACCTACATATTGCAATCTCCCATAACAACCGAAGTATTACATTTGTCACATGCCAATTTTAACTCCTGTTGCAACTTGCACCCAATATCCAGGCTACTGTTTGAGAGCCTGTAGATAACTCCCATTAGGGTCTTTTTGCCCTTACAATTTCTCAGTTCTATCCATACTGACTCTACATCTCCAGATTCTATGTCACCCCACTGCAAGGAACTGAATTTCGTTCCTCACCAACAGAGCCACCTCACCCCCTCTGCTCCCCTGTCTGTCTTTTCGATATGACGCATATACCTGAATATTCAGTTCCCAGCGCTGATCTTCTTGCAACCATGTCTCTGTAATTCCCACAACATCATACCTACCAATCTCTAACTCAAGCTCATTCACTTTATTTCTTATACTTCACGCATTCATATAACCCTTTTAATTTGGTATTCACCTCCCCTCCCACACCGATTCCTATTTCACCTGTCCTTATTCATTTATCCCTTCTTGAACTTTCCAACCCATTTAATTCTGGAGACTTTCATAACTTTTCCGGTACTCTCTTCCCCTTTAACTCCATCCTTATACACACAAATTGTCGACTGCCATTGCTGTTCCTCCGTGATTCCTGCTAGGATCCTTTTCCAGTCGACCTTGGCCAGCTCCTCTCTCATGCCTTCATAGTCTTATTTGTTCAACTGCAACACTCATACTTCTGATTTAACCTTCTCCCTCTCAAATTGCAGATTAAAACTTATCATATTATGTTCACTACCTCCTGGTGGTTCCGTTTCCTTGACTTGCCTTATGAAATATGGTTCATTAGACAACACTAAATCCAAAATTACCTTCCCTCTGGTCGGCTCCAGTACAAGCTGCTCTAGGAGTCCATCTTGGAGGCACTCTACAAATCCCCTTTCTTGGAGTCCAGAACCAACCTGATTTTCCCAGTCTACCTGTTGAAATCTCCCATAACTACAGTGGCATTACCTTAGTTACATGCCAATTTTAACTCCTGCTGCAACTTGCACCCTATATCCAGGCTACTGTTTAGGGGTCTGTAGATAACTCCCATTAGTGCCTTCTTACGTTTACAATTCCTCAAATCTATCCACAGCGACTCTACATCGTCAGTCCCTATGTCACCGGTGGGCTGCGCGACTCTGGTCAGCAGCGGCCTCTGCAGTCTGTCCGCGTTTTATTATTTTCTGTCTGTGTTTATATGTAGTTTTTGTTATTTTTTGTTGGGGTGTGTGTGTGGGGGTTGGGTGGGGGGGGGGGGGGGGGGGGTCATTTTTAAATCTCTCCCGGCACGGGAGACCCCGACCTTTCCTCGTCGGGTTTCCGTTGTCAATGGGTCCGCAACGAGTTGCGGCCTCCAACAGGCGAAGACCGGGGACTCTGGTGCTACGACTCACCGTCGCCGTCGCGGGGCTGGCCGAGTCCGGAGCGGGTGGAGCGGTGGAGGAGCACTGCTGCTGCTGCTGCTGCTGCTGCTGCTGCTGCGGCCCGACAGGAGAGTTGGAGGCTCCAACGGCAGGTCTGTGGACGGCGGCACCGGGAGCCCGCGGGTCCCTGGAGGGAGACCGCTTTTCAGGGCTCTCGCAACGGCGACTTCTCCCGCCCGAGTTGCGGGGTTGAAGAGCTCCTGGAGCGGGGCCTACATCACTGCCCCGCGTGGCTTGGAATGGCCGCGGGACTCTGCGAGCGCACGCCGGGGGCTCTAACACCAAGACCCGGTGTGCGACCTCGCACCACCCGGCGTGGCTTTAATGGCCGCGGGACAATCGCCATCGCCAGCCGGGGGCTTTGACTTTGACTCTGACATAGGGGGGGGGGAGTGCAGTGGAGAGATAAGTTTATTTGGCCTTCCATCACAGCGATGTGATGGATGTTTATGTAAATTATGTTGTGTCTTGGGTCTATGTGTTTGTAATGTATGGCTGCAGAAACGGCATTTCGTTTGGACCTCAAGGGTTCCAAATGACAATTAAATGTATCTTGTATCTTGTACCTGTCACAAGGGACTGAATTTCATCCCTCACCAACAGAGCTACCTCACCTCCTCTGCCCACCTGCCTGTCCTTTCTATAGGACATGTAACCCTGAATATTCAGTTCCCAGTCCCGATCCTCCTGCACCCATGTTTCTGTAATCCCCACAATGCCATAATCTACCAATCACTAACTGAGCCTCAAACTCATCCACTTTACTTCTTATACTTTGTGCATTCATATATAATACTTGTAATCCATTACTCACCTCACCTTTCACATCGATTCCTATTTCATTTGGCCCTACTCTCCTATCCCTTCATGAGCTTTCTGCCCCATTAATACTGGTGTCTTTCTTAACTTTTCCTATACTCTCTTTCCCATTAATTCCATCCTTGTATTTCCAATTAATGCTAGAAACGCGTACTTTCCTACCTGTTAAAAAATGCCAAAATGTTGAATTTTTGCGCTGAAACAAATTGTGTGAGTCGGGGTAAATGTGAGAGACACGTTCCCAACTTCAGCATTCCAAAAGTGAAGCGAAATGAAGGTATAGAGAAGCGAGAACTGAAGGGACTACAGCAGCTAAAGTGCTTGGTAAACATAGAAACAGAAAATAGGTGCAGGAGTAGGCCATTCGGCCCTTCGAGCCTGCACCGACCATTCGATATGATCATGGCTGATCATCCAACTCAGTATCCTGTACCTGCCTTCTCTCAATACCCCCTGATCCCTTTAGCCACAAGGGCCACATCGAAGTCCCTCTTAAATATAGCCAATGAACTGGCATCAACTGCCTTCTGTGGCAGAGAATTCCACAGATTCACCACTCTCTGTGTAAAAAATTATTTTCTCATCTCGGTCCTAAAAGATTTCCCTCTTATCCTTAAACTGTGACCCCTAGTTCTGGACTTTCCCAACATCGGGAATAATCTTCCTGCATCTAGCCTGTCCAACCCCTTAAGAATTTTATAAGTTTCTATAAGATCCCCCCTCAATCTTCTGAATTCCAGCTTGTACAAGCCGAGTAAACAATGAAAATATCGGGAATTATCGCGTTTGCTCACTGCATTTCATCAACAGTAAGGCATTATTTGTGTTTTTTCTTGATTCCTTTGGTATCAAAAAATTCTCAGAGGTCTTAAATCTGGCTGTAAATTTTTCTTCAGATGCGTTTTCATTTTGTATGTAAAAACCCACTTGAGAACCATGGGCGATTAAAAAAAATTACAGCCAGATTTATCACTTCTGAAACTTTTTAGATGCCAAAGGAATCAAGAAAAAACACAAATAATGCCTTAGTTGATGAAATGCAGTGAGCAAACGGCCAATGTTCGCCAAGCACTCTGGCTGTTGTTGTCCCTTCAGCTCTTGTTTCTATCTACCGTCATTTCTCCTCACTTTTGGAATTCTGAAGTAGGCTAAATGTCTCTCACACTTATCCCGATTTCCATAATTATTTACAGCGCAAAAATGGACAATTTCAGCGGGTTTTAACGGGCCCGCTACGCTGGAAACAATGGTAAGTGCCTACCTGCAGTTCATCGCGTGTAATCCATTTGGAGTAGCCTAGCAACAGTACGGGTCATGGGTCGTGACCCCACTGCCGTGAAACCTCCCTATTGGTCTGTGTTTCGCTTATTCAGTGCTGTCTCTGGTGTTCAGTTCACTCACCTTCCAATGTTATTTCTGGCAGAGCGTGAGCGGTGAGATTGTGTGATCGGAGCCACAGACACAACTCTAGTGAGAGGTAAGGCCAAGAGAGGGGACGGAGACCGGCAGCATCTGTGGGATTGCCACAACGGAAGTATAGAAGGAGGGCCAGGTAGAGTGGGAGCGGCCGTGTTGGGAGGGATTGTGAAGTCAAACTGATTCTGCTGAGGATTAAACCCAAACAGAAACTTACTGAGATACGGCCACTAATGGCAATGTTCTCACCAACTGACATTCACCCATTTATCTGACCATTCCATAGGACTACGCCCAGCATGGCCCCATCCATAGGTGGACTATCTATCTTCTGGCACAAAAAAACATTCTTGGATACGCTTTAAAAACTCTACCCTCTGTAATTCTATCTCATGAAGATGATCCACTTAATACTGGGAAAATTCAAATCCCCGATTATTCCAATACAATATCTCTCTGCAATTTTCCTTGATATTTGCTCCTCTATCTTCTGCTAACTGTTAGGAATCTACTCCCCTTTTTAACCTCTACCCATATTGTTGCATTTGAAGTGCCTGCTCAATCATCCCCCCTCATTAGTGCAATGATGATGTCCTTCACAAATCATGCAATGCTCTCTCCTCTTACACTGCCCTTGTCATGCCTGGAACTTCTATACCTTTTAACATTGAGTTGCTGGTCTTTCAACTATGTCTCAGTGATTGCAAAAATACCATATACCCACATGCTGATCAGCGTTAAGTTCATCTGCTTTACTGGTCAGAATCTTTACAAAATAGATGTAATTTGACCTTCTCATCCTACCATGTACAACATCATTCCCATGTCTGTTCTACCTAATGACTGACCTAGTGTTTCTACACTTGACTGAAACTTACCCTCAATCACACACGTAGTCTAAGTCCCATTTCCCCCGACCAAATTAGTTTCAAACCTTCCCAACAATAAATAGGAGTAAAACTGCCAGCAAGGATATTGTACCTTGCCCCATTCAGGTGCAAACTGACCTGCTTGTATAGGCTGCACCCACTCCAGAAATGTCTATGTCCCAACATCCAGCCCTCCCTCCTACATCATCCCTTTGGCCACACTTTCATCTGGCCTATCTTTGTATTCCTATATTCAGGAGCAGGTGACACCAGAAGCAATGCAGAGATTACAATCTTGAACGTCCTGCTCATGCTTCTGCTCTGTAATGCATGGAAGGATCCAAATCTAATGCGGGCAAATGGATTAATGTATATGGGCAAATATGTAAGGACATTGGGGGTTCAGTATTGATGTGGATAGAGAACTGGCTGGCAAACAGGTAGCAAAGAGTAGGAGTAAACGGGTCCTTTTCACAATGGCAGGCAGTGACTAGTGGGGTACCGCAAGGCTCAATACTGGGACCCCAGCTATTTACAATATATATTAATGATCTGGATGAGGGAATTGAAGGCAATATCTCCAAGTTTGCGGATGACACTAAGCTGGGGGGCAGAAAGCTGTGAGGAGGATGCTAGGAGACTGCAGGGTGACTTGGATAGGCTGGGTGAGTGGGGTAATGTGTTGGCAGATGCAGTATAATGTGGATAAATGTGAGGTTATCCATTTTGAGTAGCAAAACAGGAAAATAGACTATTTATCTAAATGGTGGCCGATTGGGAAAGGGGGAGATGCAGCGAGACCTGGGTGTCATGGTACACCAGTCATTGAAGGTAGGCATGCAGGTGCAGCAGGCAGTAAAGAAAGCGAATGGTATGTTAGCTTTCATTGCAAAAGGATTTGAGTATAGGAGCAGAGAGGTTCTACTGCAGTTGTACAGGGTCTTGGTGAGACCACACCTGGAGTATTGCGTACAGTTTTGGTCTCCAAATCGGAGGAAGGACATTATTGCCATAGAGGGAGTGCAGAGACGGTTCACCAGACTGATTCCTGGGATGTCAGGACTGTCTTATGAAGATAGACTGGATAGACTTGGTTTGTACTCTCTAGAATTTAGAAGATTGAGAGGGGATCTTATAGAAACTTACAAAATTCTTAAGGGGTTGGACAGGCTAGATGCAGGAAGATTGTTCCCGATGTTGGGGAAGTCCAGGACAAGGGGTCACAGCTTAAGGATAAGGGGGAAATCCTTTAAAACCGAGATGAGAAGAACTTTTTTCACACCGAGAGTGGTGAATCTCTGGAACTCTCTGCCACAGAGGGTAGTCGAGGCCAGTTCATTGGCTATATTTAAGAGGGAGTTAGATGTGGCCCTTGTGGCTAAGGGGATCAGGGGGTATGGAGAGAAGGCAGGTACAGGATACTGAGTTGGATGATCAGCCATGATCATATTGAATGGCGGTGCAGGCTCGAAGTGCCGAATGGCCTACTCCTGCACCTATATTCTATGTTTCTATCCCTTTAAACCTTTTCTATCCATGTACCTGTCCAAATGCATTTTTAATATTGTTATAGTACTTGCCCTAACTACCCCCTCTGGCAACACATTCCATGTTCTCACTACCCACTGAATGAAAAGTTGTCCATCAGGCTCCTATTAAATCTTTCCCCTCTCACCTTAAACCAAATAACTCTGGTTCTTGATTCCTTTACCCCGGGTAAAGACTCAGTGCATTCACACTATCCCCTCATGATTATATTTATCTCTATAAGATCACACCTCAGCCTCCTGCACTGCAAGGAATAGCACCTTTTCTGTGCACCACCACTCTGTGTAACTGACAATTTCATCCTGTAGCCATTGATCCCTTATTTACATGTCATTAGTAGTGACGTGTATTACAACCACTAACTGGTTATCCTCGCTGATGAGAATGTACTGCAACTTTTTTGAGATATTCATGAACCTGTCTCCAGGAGGACAACACAGAATTCAAGGGCACAGAACAAGTTAGGGCTTTATTCTTTGGAGCGCAGAAGGTTAAGGGGGGACTTGATAGAGGTCTTTAAAATGATGAGAGGGATAGACAGAGTTGACGTGGATAAGCTTTTCCCACTGAGAGTAGGGAAGATTCAAACAAGGGGACATGACATGAGAATTAAGGGACTGAAGTTTTGGGGTAACATGAGGGGGAACTTCTTTACTCAGAAAGTGGTGGCTGTGTGGAATGAGCTTCCAGTGAAGGTGGTGGAGGCAGGTTCGTTTTTATCATTTAAAAATAAATTGGATAGTTATATGGACGGGAGAGGTATGGAGGGTTATGGTCTGAACGCAGGTATATGGGACTAGGTGAGAATACGTGTTCAGCACGGACTAGAAGGGTCGAGATGGTCTGTTTCCGTGCTGTAATTGTTATATGGTTATATGGTTATATGGCCTTGTTCACCCAACTGCTCCCTTTACAATTGAGCCCTTATTTACTGCAGCTCTGCTGATCTTTGTCCTCGCTCATTGTGCTAGTCTCAGTGCCACAAACATGCCCGTTTCTTCCCATCCCAAAGAGGCTGCCCCCCAACGTATCCAACATGGTTTACCAGTTTAACAGAGGTACGGCCACAGGGGTCTCCTGCACCACCTGCCTGTGCCCACTGATCCCTGGTGGGCACCCACTGCATTTCTACCCATTGTTTACAGGGCGACCAGCTCACTCTACATGCCATCCACAATGTCCTCAACACCATGGATGATCCTCAGTGAGACCATCTTCTGCTCCAGATTGAGGATGATCAGCCATGATCACATTGAATGGCGGTGCTGGCTCGAAGTGCCGAATGCTCTACTCCTGCACATATTGTCTATTGTCAGATGTACAGTACATTAGTCAGGAGCTGAAGCAGGAGACACAAATCACAAATCTTATTGATTTTTTTGAAGACGTGACCAAAAAGATCGATGAGGGCAGAGCTGTAGACGTTGTGTACATGGATTTCAGTAAGGCATTCGACAAGATCTTGATCAATTGGCCAGGTGGGCAGGGGAATGGTTGATGGAATTTAATATAGAGAAATGAGAGATATTGCATTTTGGGATGTCAAACAAGGGCAGGACCTACACAGTAAATGGTAGATCTCAGGGTAGTGTTGTAGAGCAGAGGGATCTAGGAGTGCAGGTGCAGGTTCCTTGAAGGTTGAGTCACAGGCAGATAAGGTGACCAGATAGGCTTTTGGCACATTGGCCTTCATCGGAATATTGAATATAGAAGTTAGGAGGTCATGTTGCAGTTGAATAAGACATTGCTGAGATGGAAAAGATTGAATAGGAATCTGAGGGGTAACTTTTTCACACAAATGGTGGTAAATGCAGGGAAGAAGCTGCCAGAGGAGGTAGTTGAGGCAGGGACTATCCCAACATTTAAGAAAGATTTAGACAGGTACATCGATAGGACAGGTTTGGAGGGATATGGGCCAAATGCTGGCAGTTGGGACTAGTGTAGGTGGGACATGTTGGCCGGTGTGGGCAAGTTGGGCCGAAGGGCCTGTTTACATGCAGTATCACTCTATGACTCTAGTGTGAACAGGTCATAAATGATAGGACCAGAATCAGACCATTCGGCCCATCAAGTCTACTCAGGTATTCAATCATGGCTAATCTATCTCTCCTTCCCAATCCCATTCTGCCGACTTTGACACCCATAGTAATCAAGAATCTATCTAACTATCATAAAAATATCCATTGACTTGGCCTCTACAGCCTTCTGTGGCAAAGAATTCCACAGATTCACCATCCTCTGACTAAAGAAATTCCTCCTCATCTCCTTCCTAAAGGAACATCCTTTAATTCTGAGGCTATGACCTCTAGTCCTAGAATCTAAATGTACATCCTTTTATTCTGGGGCTATGGCCTCTGGTCCTAGATTCTCCCACTTGTGGAAACATCCTCTCCATATCCTCTCTGTCCAAGCCTTTCACTATTCTGTATGTCCTCATTCTTCTAACCTCCAGCAAGTACATGTCCAGAGCTATCAAACGCTCATCATAGGTTAACCTACCCATCCTGGGATCATTCTTGTAAACCTGCCATGGACCTTCTCCAGAGCTAGCACATCCTTCCTCAGATGTGGTGCCCAGAACTGCTGTCAATACTCCAAATGTGGCCTGACCAGTGCTTTATAGAGCCTCGGCAGTACATCCATATTGCCATAGAGGGAGCGCAGAGAAGGTTCTCCAGACTGATTCCTGGGATGTCAGGACTGTCTTATGAAGAAAGACTGGATAGACTTGGTTAATACTCTCTAGAATTTAGGAGATTGAGAGGGGATCTTATAGAAACTTACAAAATTCTTAAGGGGTTGGATAGGCTAGATGCAGGAAGATTGTTCCCGATGTTGGGGAAGTCCAGGACAAGGGGTCACAGCTTAAGGATAAGGGGAAAATCCTTTAAAACCGAGATGAGAAGAACTTTTTTCACACAGAGAGTGGTGAATCTCTGGAACTCTCTGCCACAGAGGGTAGTTGAGGCCAGTTCATTGGCTATATTTAAGAGGGAGTTAGATGTGGCCCTTGTGGCTAAGGGGATCAGAGGGTATGGAGAGAAGGCAGGTACGGGATACTGAGTTGGATGATCAGCCATGATCATATTGAATGGCGGTGCAGGCTTGAAGGGTGAATGGCCTACTCCTGCACCTAATTTTTATGTTTCTATCCCTGTTTTTGTATTCTAATGCGTTTGCCTTCCTTACTACTAATTCCACTTGCAAATTAACATTTTGGGAATCCTTCACCAGCATTCCCAAGTCCCTTTATACCTCCGACTTCTGGATTCTCTCCCCTTTTAGAAAATAGACTACGCCTTTATTCCTACTACTAAAATGCACAACTCCACACTTTTCTCCACTATATTCCATCTGCCACTTCTCTACCCACTCTCCCAACCTGTCCAAGTCCTTCTGCAGGGTCCCTGCTTTCTCTACACTACCTGCCCCTCCACCTATCTTCATATCATCTGCAAACTAGGCCACAAAGCCTTCAATCTCCTCGTCCAAATCATTAATATACAACACGAAGAGTAACGTCCCCAACACCGAGCCCTGTGGAACGTTGGCCCAACTTGCTCACACTGGCCAACAATGTCCCAGCTACACTAGTCCCACCTGCCTGCGCTTGGTCCATATCCCTCAAAACTTGTCTGATCCATGTACCCGTCTAATTGTTTTTTAAACAATGGGATAGTCCCAGCCTCAACTACCTCCTCTGGCAGCTTGTTCCATGCACCCACCACCCTTTGTATGAAAAAGTTACCCTTCAGATTCCTATTAAATCTTATCCCCTTCGCCTTGAATCGATGCCCTCTGGTTCTTGATTCCCCTACTCTGGGCAAGAGACTGTGTGCATCTACCCGATCTATTCCTCTCATGATTTTATGCACCTTTATAAGATCACCCCTCATCCCCCTGCACTCCAAGGAATAGAGATCCAGCCTACTCAACCTCTCCCTATAGCTCACTCCTCCTAGATCCCTCTGCTCTACAACACTCCCAAAGGCCTATCATTTACTGTGCATGTCCTACCCTTGTTAGACGTCCCAAAATACAACACCTTTCCTAACCTGTCTAAGACGTTCTGCAGAGTCATTGCTTCCTCTACACTGCCTGCCCCTTCACCTATCTTAGCATCATCTGCAAACTTGGCCACAAAGCCTTCAATTCCCTTATCCTAATCATTAATATACAACGTGAAGAGAAGCGGCCCCAGCACTGACCCTTGCGGAACTCCACTAGTCACTGGCAGCCAACCTGAAAAAGCACCTTTTATTGCAACTCTTTGCGCTCTGCCATCCAGCCCACCTGCTGGCCATGCTAGTATCTTCCCTTTAATATCATGGGCTCGTGCCTTCCCAAGCAGCCTGACGTGTGTCACCTTATTGGCCTTCTGAAAATCTAGGTAAACAATATCTACAGCCTCCCCTCTGTCTGTCCTGCTATTGCTTCCTCAAAGAACTCCAGCAGATTTGTCAGGCAAGATCTTCCCTTCACAAAACCATGCTGACTTTGGCCTATTTTATTGTGAACTTCTAAGTACTGCGTAGCCCCATCCTTTATAATCTATCTATATTACTAAAAGTCTGATCTTGACCTCTTTTGCTCGCTGTGATGCGATTTCCGAGAGAACGCCGCCACGTAGGGCCGTCATTTTTGGCCACCTCGCTCAGAGCCCCCCTCTGCCTTCCGGGATTGGAGGATTTTTCCCATCGATGACAAAACACTGAGATATTAATGTTTAAAAAAAATTCACCATTCTCTCTGCTGCCCCTGCTGGAGGGAGGGGGAGGGGCTATAAAACCAGGAAATGCTGTGCCTCACTCACTCTCTGCGAGATTGATGAAGCCAAAGGGTCACATCTCTCTGAGCTCTGAATAACACTGAACAAATGTCTACTCAACTGTGAGTCCCTTTAATGTGGTTTGAAAATGAAAACATGGTTTGTTTGAAGTAAAAATGCTCTGCCCGCAAATGGTTGTTTGGGTGCTTTGTCTTGAAGTTAAAAGGCACTACTTACTGAAAATGGTGGCTTTGGTGCTTTGGCTTGAAGTTGAAAGGCACTCCTTCAAATGGCGGTTTGGGTGCTTTGGCTTGAAGTTGAAAGGCACTTCTGCAAATGGTGGTTTGGGTGCTTTGGGTAACTTCCTGTTTGCACTGTATATTGATTTTAGATAAAACGCTACCACTTACAGCTATGATTTTTGGCCATCTTAGTCCCCCTCCCCTCAGCAGGTGCAGAGGATTCTTCCCATCAATGAAAAATAAAAGTGTTATTAGTGTTTGAGAATGTTGAGAATGTTGAGAATCTCTCTCCTGTCAATCACGCCATGAAGGCCACACCTTTTCTGGTCGGAGGGGGAAGGGTTATAAAACCCAGAAGTGTGGGTGTGGCTTAGTCTCTGCATGATGGGGGAGGGAGAGGTCACGACTCTGTCTGAGCTGTGAATCAACTGAACACACTGAATGTCTACTGAACTATGGGTGTGGTGTATTGTGTGGTTTTATGGTGGTTTCACCCTATGGGATACTGAGTTGGATGATCAGCCATGATCATTTTGAATGGCGGTGCAGGCTCGAAGGGCCGAATGGCCTACTCCTGCACCTAATTTCTATGTTTCTATGTTTCTAAGAGGGACTCGCTTGGTTGGGCAACATGGTGGAATTCATCCAAATGGCCAGTTTCTGTGTCATACAGCTCTATGAATCTATGACTTCAAATGGCCAATGCATTGAGTCAGGGGCTGAAGCGGGTCATCCCTCCTGCACACATGGCCAACAGGAAACTGGAAATGTTTCAATTCCCCACATTGGGCACCTTGGACTAAGCCCTTTGTCACTCACTTTAATTTAGAGTGCTGATTACACTAACCACCTTCTTCCTCTCAATTCTACCTGTTACCATTTACCACCCCTACCTTTACTCTTACATCAGTGAATGATGGTAGGAAGTAGAGACAGAATTATCCACATTTGCTGCACACCATATCACTGCCACCACTGCCAGGCATCACTGTCTGATTCTTGACATCCACTCCAGCTCTGCTGCTGGTCTCCGGGAGCTGGGTGAGATCTATTTATGCATCCATCTCTCCAGATCCTCTCTTCCAGGTCCTCCTCACTCACCACTGCTGCCGACTTAGTTCCTTTGGCCTGTAGGATTCAACCAATCACTGTTTTGAATGAACTCAGTAACTGAGTCTCCAGAGAACTCTGGGGTCGAGAACTCTGAAGATCCACCAACCTCCAGGTGAAGAGGTTTCTCCTCATCTTGGTCATTTATAACCCACCCTTACCCTGAGATTGTGCCCCTGGCCCTGGAAACCACAGCCAGGAGAAACCTCCTCCCTGTGTCCAGTCTATCAATGTCGAATTTCACAAGTTTCTACAAGACCGCTCAGTCTATTTAACACCAAGAATAGAGGGCAGCTTTACTCTATTTCTCCTCGTGTGACAAATCCTTGTAAACCTGAAACCTGGACTGTTTTTCTCTCTATAGACACTGCATACATCTGTGAGCACTTCCCGGATTCTCTGATTTTACCGCAGGAAACTGTCTGGAGAATCTTCAATGCACTCCCTCTATAGAAAGTGCACCTTTCATTAGGTAAGGGCACGAGGTTTGCACACAGTCCTTCAGATGTGGCCTCAAAAAAGATACACAGCAGAAAGCATTCTTTCCAAACGCATTACGACTTGGTTTGGAAACTTCTCTGCACAAGACCATAAGATATTGCAGAGAGTTGTGGACATATTCCAATCCATCACACAGACCAGACTCCCCCCTCCCCACCCCCAACCATGGACTACATTAACATTTCACGCTGCCCCAGGAAAATAGCCAACATAATCAAAGACCGCTCATACCAGGGTCATTCCCTCATTTCCCACTCTTCCGTCAGGCAGAGGCTACTTCCCTGCTTCTGTCAGTTTGTTGAATGGTCCTCCCATTATGTAAAGGGATAATCCCAATCTCACAATCTAACAACAGTAATACCAATAATAAACCAACATCAATAGTAAGATTAAATGAGAACTTACCAGTTTGAAGTTTGATCTGTATTTTATGAGGAGTTACGATGAGGGATTACGTGAAGAACCCCGCCACGACGCATGCGTGTCATTCTTCAAAGCAGCGGTGTGCAATCACAGATAACTATAATGACTAAACATAGTAAGATTAGAGAAGAGATACCAGTTCAGTATATGATCAAGGGTGGGAGCGGAGGGCACGTAATCCCTCATCGTAACTCCCCATAAAATAACAGATCAAACTTCAAACTGGTAAGTTCTCGTTTAATCTTACTATTTTACTTCGGAGTCACCTGAGTGACTACGTGAAGATTTTAAAGCTCTGTGATTCTATGCCGTGGAAACGAGTCCATGCCTCACTTCTGCCTTGATTGTGGGGAGAATAGTGTTAACATCATTACATATCAATACGATCTTGAAACAACAACAAACATTTTTTTTTTATTAAATCCAAATCATAGCCCCTATTTATGGGTAAATCATATTACAGAACTTAAAAGTGTTTCTGCAAATGTTCCAGGTTCCATGACCGGTTTATGATAAAATCGTTGGAACGTTCTTTCCGTTGACCATCCTGCCGTCTTGAGGATTTGGTCCATAGGAACATCCAACTGTTTTGTTGCCGATGTAGCTGCAGCCCTGGTGGAGTGAGATTTAAACACGTTAGTATCTACTACTGCCTTCATTAGGACCTGTTTTAGCCATCGTGAGATGGTCTGGGCTGTTATTTTTTATGTGGCTGTTTGTGGCTAATTAACAGTGCCATTTCTTTCCCTCTGATGATTCTTGTCTGTTCAATGTATATTGTAAATGAGTTACTACACAGAGGCGGTCATCCGTCGGGTAGGCCCTGAATTCTATTTTTTGTCCTGCTGTTCCCGGTCTGTTCTGTTTTATTAAGTCATGGATAAGAAAAATCAAATTCCCAGATGAAGTGGTCAAGTTGTCCAGCCTTAGTTTTTGTAGCGACTGGACCCTTTGTGCCGTGACCAAAGCCATCAGCATGACCGTGTTCATTGTTAGTTTCTGTAGGGACAGAGCTGTTGGTGGAGACCAGTTTCTCAACATGGTCAATACAATGCTCACGTCCCAAATTTGGGCGTACCTGGTTCTTGGGGGATTGGTGTTGAAAATGCCCCTCATTAGTTTGGTTACCAGGGGGTGAGTCCCTACAGAATGCCGCTCTGTTCCTTGCCATAGGTAGTTTGACAGAGCACTTCTGGCACAGTTGATGGCACTGTAGCTGAGCCCCTCATCGTAGTGTAGACTGGCCAGAAATTCCAGAACAGACGGAATATTGTTGGACCTGTGGTTGAGGTTATTGTCGTGACAGTACTTCCCCCATTTCTTGATGTGCACCAAGTACTGTTTTTTGGTGGACTGTCTGTGGGCCGATGCAATCATGTCCATTGTTCGGTCCGTCAGTCCCATGTGTTGTAGAGGCGCTTTCAGACTCTACAAATTAATAAGTTGGTATGTTTATGACAGGGGTGACTTTCCTGTGTTACTGGATGGACCAGTAAATTTGGTCTATGTTGAATGGTGATGCACGGTTCTAATGCCATGTCTAGTATCACCGGGAACCATGGTTGAGTAGGCCAATCGGGTACTATAAGAATCCCAGATGCAGAGTCTTGTTGTATTTTCCTTAGTACCCGACTGATGAGGCAGAAAGGAGGGAATGCATAAATAAACAATTTCCCCCAATGCAGCGAAAATGCATCTGTAGCTGCTGCCCCAGGGTCTGGTTCCCATGAAACATAACTTGGTAATTGGTGATTTAGCCTGGATGCGAAAAGATCGATATCTGGTGTTCCATACCGTGCTGTAATTTCAGCAAATACATGTTTATCCAACATCCATTCAGTGTTTTCATTGAATTTGCGTGACCTGGTGTCTGCCACTAAATTTAGTTTACCTGGTAAGTAGGTAGCTGATATCCAAATTTTCCTCTGGATGCACCATTGCCAAATTGTGTTCAAGATCAAGAGCAAGATTCAATTTATTTGTCATTTGGACCCCTTGAGGTCCAAACGAAATTACGTTTCTGCAGCCATACATTACAAACAAATAGACCCAAGACACAACATAATTTACATAAACATCCATCACCTCGTTGTGATGGAAGGCCAAAAAAACTTATCTCTCCACTGCACTCTCCCCCCACCCCGATGTCAAAGTCAAAGCCCCCGGCTGGCGATGGCGATTGTCCCGCGGCCATTAAAGCCACGCCGGGTGATGCAAGGTCGCACACCGGGTCTTTGTGTTGGAGCCCCCGGTGTGCGCTCGCAGAGTCCTGCGGCCATTCCAAGCCGCGCGGGGCGGTGCTGTGAGGCCCCGCTCCAGGAGCTCTTCGACCCCGCAACTCGGGTGGGAGAAGTCACCGTTGCGGGAGCCCTGAAAAGCGGTCTCCCTCCAGGGACCCGCGGGCTCCCGGTGCCGCCGTCCGCCAGACCCGCAGTTGCAGCCTCCGAATCTCCGGAGGTCGGGCCGCAGCAGCGCTCCACCACTGCTCCACCCGCTCCGGACTCGGCCAGCTCCGCGACGGTGAGGTGAGTCGTCGGCACCAGAGCCCCCAGTCTTCCTGTTGGAGGCCGCTCCTCGTTGCAGCCCCAACTACAATGGAGACCCGACAAAGAAAAGGTCGGGTCTCCCGTGCAGGGAGAGATTAAAAGTTACCCCCTCCCTCCCACCCCCCCACATACACACCCCAACAAAAAATAACAAAAACTACATAAAAACATAGACAATAAATAATAAAAACGCAGACGGGCTGCAGAGTCCGCTGCTGACGAGAGTCGCGCCGCCTACCGAAGACGTTGGCAAGATTGTCACATGATGTCGATTTATTTCCACCCATATGGTTGATATATGCTACCACGGTGGTGTTGTCAATCTGTAGTCTAACATGCTGGTGATTTAACCCCGAACAATATGACTTAAGGCCATGGAATGCACTTAACATTTCCAGGTAGTTTATACCCCGTGTTTTTAATAATGATGCTTCCTGTGCATTCCATCTCCCTCCACAGCTCGAGATGGAATTGGTGGCTCCCCAACCAAGTGCACTGGCATCAGTTTGTAGTACCATAGACGGGTTGCTGATAATTAATGGGTTGGAACAATACTTGCTGTTGTGTTCCCGCCATTTTAGTTCTATAATGGCTTCTGTAGGTAGCTCCATTGGCCTGTCAAAATGGCCCCCATTAATTTTGAGTGCTCTTATTTTAGCTCACTGTAAATTTTGATAATGTAAAGGTCCGAATTGTGTGGCTGAAAATGCGGCCACTATTTTCCCAATTATCCTGGCTACCAGTCTAATGGAGGGTTTGGTGATGTCAATGATTTTGCTGCAAGCCTCTTTTAAGGCTGTAGCCTTTTCTATCAGCAAAGTCACTGACATGTGAACCGAGTTAATGGTGAACCCCAGGTAATCCATTTTTGTTGAAGGTGTTAATTTAGACTTAACTGGATGGATGATGAATCCCAGTTCTTCGAACAGTTGTTTCGTGGCTGTTATTGCTAGTTTAGCCAATTCCAAAGTTTTGCCAACAATAAATATGTCATCCAGATATGCCATTACCATATGTTTTTGTTTTCGCAGTAACGCCAAGGCTGGTTTCAAAATTTTTGTGAATAACCTGGGGGCTGAAGTTAGACCATTTGGTACTGCCCTGTATTGCCAATTCAATTACTCCTTTTTTAAGTAGTCGTTGTAGTTCAGCATGTGCTTTAGATTTTTCTATGCTTGTGAGCACGAACGTTCGGTTCGGTGCATGCTGTACTGGTGGGTTATGTTTTAGTATAAATTCTATGGTATAACCCTGGATACTGCTTAGAATGTAAGTGTCTAGAGTTATCTTATTCCATGTATCCAAATAATATCGTAACCTCCCTCCAACTTTCGTGCTCCCTTTAATTTTTAAGGAACCAGACCCACCTACCTCCATGGTTACCAGTGGTAGGTGTGTTATTTCCTCGTCATATTTCGTGGACGTTGAGGCGCCGTTGTTTGGGTCTGTTGTTGGGTTGGAGGCTGGCGCATTTTCCAGGGCGGTCGTCCTGGGCCATGCCCTAAAAAAGACCGCTGTTGGGTGCTCCTGGTTTTTGTGCTCCCTGCGCTGTGTGTTGGCCGTCTGGGAGGTCCGTAGGGCTGATATTTTTTGCCGAAGTATGTTTTGGTGGCTGCCTTTATGAGCCCCAGCATTTTCGCCTCTTCATCCAGTTCCTTAAATTGTTTGGGTAAATCCCCTCCAAACAATAGAATTGACGGTTTGGAGGTTCCTGGTTTACAAAGGCCGGCAAATTTGGGGTCCAATGCTGGTTGGATTGGACTTTTTCTAATGTTATTCTACTCATACTGTGAGTTGCACAATGGAGCCAGTGCATCCTTGTGGTCTTGGGTCATATCTGTCTCCTTCAAAGTTCGGGCAAAAGCTGTTCTTCCTGCCGTTAATGCTTTTAGGACCTTTTGAATTTTTAAATCACTGGTTCGAATTGCTGTCCCCACAGGCTTCCAGATGCACTGGTTTACACTCGGAACATGTAATGACTTGCAGTTATCTGGAGGTAAATGCCGTGCCATGGTGTCTGATAGAGCCTGTGTCTGTAATTGATTAAAGGACATGTAATCAATGCTAGCCACTGGCTGCTCGCGGCTGCTCAAAGTCAGACTCGTCTGAGTCTGGCATTCGATCCGTCTTTTGCTTCGCTTTCCAGCCGAGGAGTGGATTTTGCCGGTGCGGGAGCGAAGTCGGGCACAGCTGATCCCACGTTGGGAGATTGGCGTGCCGTCGGCTGCTGCTGTTGCTGCTGGCTGCCCGCAACTCCGCGGTTCTCCCCCTGCAGCTTAATCGCAGCCTTCCTACTAGTCGCTCTGTCCATTTTCCCACCTGCAAAGTAAGTTGGAAAAACGCAGAGTCCCTTACCTGCTGTTGTCGGCTTTTTGATTCTGCCGCTAAAGGGGACATCGTCCCCCTGCTGTGACTCGTTGCAATGCGTGTAGCGATATGACACGCATGCGTCCTAGCGGGGTTCTTCACGTAGTCACTCACATGACTCCGAAGTAAAATAGCTCATTGAGGTTCTTGTACTTTTTAATCTGCGCTTTCACTGTAACTAACACGGTAGACTACATTCTACACTGGTATATTTATTTTTGTGCTACTTGTACTTTTGTAAGGCTTCATTGTATCATGTATGGTATGATTTGACTGGATAGCATGCAGAGTTTTTCACTGTGTCTTGATACATGTGACAATAATAATCCAATTCCAAGGCCATGTAAAATTCTGGTGACCAATTCCAGGTACTCACGATGATCACACACCGACTGTACTTGAAACACACGGTGCCAGGACAACAAGAGGATTGTCAGTCAGAACCAAAGAAGTGACCAGCCCTGTGATCCCAGGATAGGAACTCCAGCACCCCAACACATCTGAGCTCTGTGAAATATCCCGGAACAGGAGACCGGACAACTCGATAAATCCTGGGCCAGTATCCAGGCACCGTGCAATATTGTGGAATAGGAGCCCAGACCTCAAGGTAGATACTGGGGCAGAAACGTACAACTGGTGAAGATTCACCCAACTGCAATATACAAGACAGGAGCCCTGACATCCTGGGAATTCCAGGTTAAGAACCACCTCTCTGGGAAAGAGCATACAGATCCCAGGAAGTACATTCACCCGTTCAGAGGAAATGGCGAGTGTTTCATCAACTGTAAATAGCTGGTCTGAAAACCTGAACACTCCACAACTAATGAATGACCAGAGCTTCCTGAGTCTGGAGCAAACGTGTGACATTGCAAGAGAAAGTGGGATTCAGGTCGATGAACATCATCCTGAAATACAACGGGCCAAGGACCTGATGTCCAAACCACAGAGAGAGGTCGACCATGGAGACAGTTGGGGATCAGAGGATCCATCTCACCGGCATTCACCAGGTCTGCCACAGGGAACGGCTGGTGATCTACCAGCTGGAAATAACCAGGATGAAAATCGGAGACCACTACAACTTGTGAGGGATTTAGGTTTACAGGATCATTATCCTCACAAACTGTCACTGACGTCCATGCGGGAGGTATCCTGGGATAAACTGGATGACCACAAACCAACTCGACCCGAAGATCTTCCTTGGCGATTTCTCCAAAGGATCCTCTCAGCTAATTCTCTGGCGAGGAATCCTGAATGGGCCCCTGATCAATCTTCAAAAGACAACAAAGGTGACGTTGAAGATTTCAACGATTTCTTTCAAGCACAAAGGCCAGGAGATTCTGGGATTAACCCTCTGGATATCATTGCTGCCATTTTCCTCTGTGCCGACCACTCTCTCCAGCAGGAACTGATGCTGAAGATGTCTCTGTGCCAACTTGCATTACCCTTTCTGCTGCAAGAAGGGCACAGTTACACCAGGGACAAGGTGAGGGGACCCATGGAAGGGCCTGGTGCCACCCTTCTCCTCTGGGCCATGAGGCCCATTGTTAAAATATGGTGCCCACAATCTCCCACAGGAAACAGCCGCGTTGTGGAGATGCCCATCGTGACAGCAACCGTGCCAACTGTCTCCTTCCTCAGACTCGGAAGGTGCACGGTGTCCAAATCCAAACTCCTCAATCTCACCTTGAGCCAGACCCAGCTGCAGCAGAACATCTTCCTGCACTCCGGGATGGAATGTGGGAATGTGCCCCGTAGGATATCGGATGGGATGGCTGAGATCAGCTGGTATCTACCTTCTGGGAAGAGCAACACGGACATTTTCCCGGAGGCTGCTGCATTCATCAACCTCCGAGGTGATGCTGAAACTTACCAGGGACACACTCGGTTTCTGGCAAAAGTCTCTGCTGCTCTCTTTATTTTCATTGACGTTATCGGTGAGAAGGAAAGAGAATTCCTCACCTCTCTCGCACAGTCACCGGCAAAACTCTTTCTGATAGTGAACACTAACATCAGTGAGCAACACATCACCCCTGAGCAGATAAAGAAACTGTTCAAAGATCTGAAGTTACAACCTCAACAATGCATTGTTCGGACAAATGTAAACAGGGACAAACTTGTGGAAAAACTTTGTTCCCAGATACAACAAGTGATTCTAGTGATGGACAGGGACCAGAGCTTCCTGAGTCTGGAACAAATGGGTGACATTGCGAGAGAAAGTGGGATTCAGGTCGATGAACATCAGCCTGAAATACAACGGGCCAAGGACCTGACCAAAATACTGGGCAGTCTTGACCCTGCAGACATCACTGGGTATAAAAAGAGAGTGCTGCCCTTTCATGGAGAGCCCTGGCAAGGACTGTCTAAAGTTGAGAAAGAGAAGTCTCGGATGAAACTCCGTGGGGGCAGAACCACAGAGAAGTATAACCACGAGCTGGACCAAGACAAGAATAGAATCCGGGAAGCTCAGCTCAGACAGAGCCTGTCGGTGGAGATGCAGATATTCATTGACTACCTCACCTGTCCTGGTGGGGATGACAGGGCCATTTCCTTGCAATGGCTGAAGCTGATGCTGGACAGTAAATCAAGGAAAATCATGGCAGGATTGCGCAGGGATTATAAAGAACTGAGCAAAGACTCAAAGCAGAAGGTCAAGGAGCTGAAGGACATGGATCAGAAGATGACTGATAGTTCCCTGGGACTTGAGCACTTCATGAGGGAACTGGGCCAGGTTTATGAACTCTCAGTCACACAACAAAACATAGAGCAACTAACACAGATCCACCCACATGTGCTTCTGTTACCGGGTGTTGCTGCTGAACTGTTGCTGGATGGGTTCCCACTGGAGCTCATTGATGGAGACGTCTCCAACGTTCCTGTTTCATGGATCACTGCTGTACTGGAAGCAGTGGCCGAGAAGGTGGGACGTGCATCCAGAGTGTTTGTGCTGACAGTGATTGGAGTTCAGAGCACAAGCAAGTCCACGCTCCTCAATACAATGTTCTGTTTGCGGTTTGCTGTGAGCAGCGGCCGATGTACTCGAGGGGCCTACATGCAGCTGATGAAGGTCACAGGGAAACTGGCGGAGGAGCTGGGCTGTGACTTCATCCTGGTCATTGACACGGAGGGGCTGAGAGCTCCAGAACTTGCAACACTAACAGACAGCTACGAACACGACAATGAGCTGGCAACATTCGTGGTGGGATTAAGCAACATAACGTTGGTAAACATAGGCATGGAAAACATCGCAGAGATGAAAGATATTTTACAGACTGTTGTTCATTCCTTACTCCGCATGAAACTGACGGGGAAAAGACCAAAGTGTATATTTATCCACCAGAATGTTGGAGATGTGAGCGCACATGATCACAATCTGAGAGGCCGTCAGAAACTGCTGGAACAGCTGGATAAGATGACAGAGGCTGCAGCAAAACTGGAGAAGGTGGATGGAGTTACGTTCCGTGATGTGATGGACTATGATGCTGACAAGGACAACTAGTACATCCCTGGTCTGTGGCAAGGTACACCCCCAATGGCTGCCGTCAACACTGGCTACAGTGAACACGTCTTCCAACTGAAGGAGAGTCTCATTCAATGTTTACTCAAAGGGAAACCAGACCAAGGAGCTTTCACAATCCCAGACTTCACCAAATGGATGACTGGCCTTTGGGAGCAGGTGAAACATGAGAATTTCATTTTCAGCTTCCAGAACAGTCTAGTCGCAGAGGCTTACAACCAGCTCTCTGTGAAGTACAAGGACTGGGAGTGGGAGCTCCGCAAATTCTCACACACTCCTGGGGAAACAAGGCTGAAAACACAGTAAACAATGCCAGTGGTGACCTCAACCCACTGCTTCAAACACTGGAACGTGAGATCAGGACGGAGATTAACAAAAGGGAGGGTGAGACTCTGGATAAACTAAAAGCTCTGTTTGAAAGTGGGGCTGATAACGTGCAGCTGATGGAGAAATACAGGGAGGAATTCAAGCTCAGTATCTCCAGTTTATGCAGACGGCTTCAGGATGATTCAATGCAGAGATGTAAGGATGCCGTGAACAGATGTGTGGGACTGCAGGAAGTGGATGATAGTTGGAATAAATCTCACAAGAAGATCGAACAACAGGTCAAGGAGCTTTTATTAAAGTGTAAAGGGGCAAATCAGTTGTTGGTTGTTGAGCAACTGCAAACTGCCTTTGGAAAGATGTGGCAAGACACACTGTCACAGCTGGACTATCAGCTCTGTAGAGAAAGAAACATCGAACTGGAGATTGAAAATCTTCTCAGGAGAACACAGCAACTCAAGGGAGGGTGATTAATGAAATGCTAAAAAGAAAATCTCTCTGTAAACAGGGAACTAAGTGCTTTCAAATTGAAGGAAAACACATCAATGCGATATGGACGAGACGTGTTAAAACCACAATCAGGATATCCTCGCACCAATCAGATGTTAATCAGGCAGCAATGATAACACAGTCCCTAGAGGATGAATGCCATCAATGGATCAGTGACATCACAAAAATGGACATGGATTATGACAATAGATATTGTATTGAACTTTTGCATATTATACAGGAGAAATTTAACAATATTTCACACCCAAACTTCACAATGAGTGAGGAATTCAGGACTGAGTTTAAACTTCACCTGTGTGGTTACGCTGTACCAAGATTCCAAGAGATGCACAGGAGGTACACCCAGAAACACGACCCGCGGCAAAGACTGGAAAACATGAAGGGTCAATACATTGATCTCTTCATTGATATTTACACACAACAGGATGAGAACCAGAGACAAGCCGAACGGTTTGCACAATCTTATTTCTTGCCAGCTCTCAGAGATGCCACCCTCAAGGATCTCAGTGTGAACATCGTGGATGATATGAAACAAAATGACACTGAGAGCAAGTACAGTCTCCGCAACAACTTCACTGTGGCCCTCCTGGTGTACCTGAAACAAAGGGGTACATTTCATGACTATCACCGGTATATCACTGATCTTGAGAATTTGGCCAAAGACTGGCTCCGTCAGCAGGTTATTGAACACTGCACGACACAACGTGATGGAGAGAGCATGCTTACCCGTCTGGCTAAAGGAATCCTCACACAGATCACTGGGAAAGCTAAAGAAATTGTTGAGGATGCAGTGATGCAGAACTTTGCTGGAAATGCTCAGAGCTTCCTGGACATGTTTGTTGAAAAGTTAAAGGACAGGATCTCAATGCCCAAAGATGAAATGAAACTCGTTCTGTTTCACAGTGACGGTGATGGCAAGAAATGGGCAGAAGCAGTTCTGCCATCTATTGAAGTGGTGGAGCAGAGACTCCTCAGTGAGGTAACAGGCTGGGATGTCCAAGCAAAGATTGAAGAATTATCCATTAAACCCAGGGATGAGCTGTTCAAAGGGTTATTCAATTGTACCAAGAAATGTCCTTTCTGTGGGGTTTTCTGTGATTCAGAGACCTCGGTACACTCACAGCACTCTTGTAAGCAGCACAGACCTAGAGGACTCAATGGCTATCGCTTCATAGAAAGTAAACATCTTGTAAATGACGTCTGCACAGTTTTAGTCGCAGGCAATGGATTGTTTAAAAATAGCGACACAAATTGGGAATACAAACCCTACAAGGATTACCAAACTGTCAATGATTACTACAAATCCTGGACCATCCAGCGGGAAATTTCCTCACAGGCAGCATCCTATTGGAAGAAGGTTTTCTACACATTCAATGAGCAGTTTGCTGAAACATACAATGCAAAACCTGCAGAGATCGATGAAGCCTGGAACATTGACTGGGATGAAGTGAGGGGAGATCTGAATAAGACGTATAACACAAACATTCAGTCTTGGTGAGGTGCCTCTACATGACATCACTCAGTTAGACGTAGAAATGGACAAACTACGTCCCTATAAAGGAAATGGCAGAGAAAATCACACAACATTAAAATTCAAATCTGATTATAAATCATAAAACAATTAGCAGAGCAGAGAGTTTCAACCAATTGCTTATTAAAATTGCTTTTGCTGAAGTAACCAAAAAGGTTGTGGCCAAAGCTGTAGACTTTGTCTGTATGGACTTCAGCCAACCTTTGATAAGATTCCACATAGTGGCTGCTCCAGAAGGTTAGATCGCATGGATCCAAGGAGAGCCAGCTGACTGCACAGAGAATTGGCTTCATGGAAGGAAGCAGAGGTGGTGGAGGAAGGTTGTATTCTGGACCAGCGGTCTGTGAATAGTGATGTGCCCCAGAGATCCGTGCTGTGTGGTTTATAAGAACATAGAA
>NW_026576441.1:0-100947 GCF_028641065.1 Leucoraja erinaceus | reverse complement strand
TATCTCCTCTTCTCTCCTCTCCTCCATTCACCACTTCCGCATCCTCTCCAAGTCCCCTCCCCTTCTCCATCCATTCTTCTCTCCCCCTCTTCACTCTCTATCCCTCTCCCCTCCTTCCTCTCCCTCCTCACCCCAGCCTCCATGTCTCTACCCCTCTTCTCTCCCTCTCTATCCTATCCTCTCCCCTCACCTACCCCCTCCCCATCCCTCCCTCTATCTCCAGGACAAGGGTCTCCTGTGAGGCAGCCGGGCCGGCCAGTGATGGCGTTCTCAGGAGCCCTGGGGCTGGGCCTCTTTCTTTAAAACTCCCCTCACGATAAGTTCAGATGCCTACATGGTCGACACGAGGTCCAAGGAGGTCTTTGTAACTCTCCTTCGTGCTCGAGAGTAGTCCCCGCGCGTATCGAGGCCTCAGCTAGGTCACGGCGAATTTTTCAACATGCTGAGTTAAAAAAGGTGGCCATGGAAAACATCGTGGCTTTAGTCAAAGTAGGTCGTAGTAGGTCGGCATGTTGTTCGTAGGTAATCGAGGGTAGTCGAAGGTAGTCGTAGATAGTCTTCAACAGTCGAAGAGGTCGAAGGAGGTCATCTTCACTCTCCACTATTCAGTGTCCAATTTTCCCGAAGCTAATCCAAGCTGGTCTTCAACATACTCGAAGAGGTTGAAGGAGGTCTTCCACATAGTTGAAGGATGTCTTCAGCGTGAAAATGTTTCAAACTTTCCTAAACTCTTCTAAACTCACCAATTAGGTTGCCGCAGTGGGACAGGCCCTTTACTGACATGAGACAACATGAATCTGTATTGAGTTACTACCCATCAAACACTACAATACCCTCTCCTCTCCTCCACTCTCCTCCCCTCCCCTCTCCTCACGTCTCCTCGCCTCTCCTCCACTCTCCTCCCCTCCCCTCTCCTCTCCTCACATCTCCTCTCCTCTCCCCCCTTTCTCCTCCCATCTCACCCGCTCTCTCCTCTCCTCTCCCCCCTTTCTCCTCCCATCTCACCCGCTCTCTCCTCTCCTCTCCCCCTTTCTCCTCCCCTCTCCTCTCCCCTGCTCTCTCCTCTCCTCTCCACTACTCTCTTCTCCTCCCCTCTCCTCTCCTCTGCTCTCTCAGTTTCAGATCAGATCAGATTCAGATTTAGATTCAAAGATTCAGATTCAACTTTAATTGTCATTGTCAGTGTACAGTACAGAGACAACGAAATGCAGTTAGCATCTCCCTGGAAGAGCGACATAGAATATGATTTCAATATATGGGTGGGTGATTGGCAGTCACCGAGGTACGTTGTTGAGTAGAGTGACAGCCGCCAGGAAGAAGCTGTTCCTCGACCTGCTGGTTCGGCAACGGAGAGACCTGTAGCGCCTCCCGGATGGTAGGAGGGTAAACAGTCCATGGTTGGGGTGAGAGCAGTCCTTGGCGATGCTGAGCGCCCTCCGCAGACAGCGCTTGCTTTGGACAGACTCAATGGAGGGGGGAGCGTGGAACCGGTGATGCGTTGGGCAATTTTCACCACCCTCTGCAATGCCTTCCGGTCGGAGACAGAGCAGTTGCTATACCATACTGTGATGCAGTTGGTAAGGATGCTCTCGATTGTGCTGTCCTCTCCTGTCCTCTCCTCTCCTCTCCTCCCTTTCCCCTTCCTTCCTCACTTATCTTCTATCCCCCATATCTCTCCCCTTCTCCTCTGCTCCACTCCCTTCCTCTTCATCTGCTGTCCTCTCCTCCACTCCCTTCCTCTTCATCTGCTGTCCTCGACCCTCCTCCCATCTCCCCCATCTCCTCTCCTCTCCTCCCATCCTCTCAGCTCTCTCCCTCTCCCACTCCTCCCCCCTACTCCTGCCCTGTCCCCACTGTCCCCCTGTCCTCCCCTCCCTTTTCTTCTAGACACTAGCACCTAGAAGCCTAACCAGCAGAACAGCAACTGTGTCTGCTTACCAGTGCCGTGCAGCCCCCGGACAAGCCCAGCAACCGCCACCATCAACGAGAAGCCGAGTCTGCGAGATCCAGCGCCGGTGATAACTTCAGGACAGACACATCGGTAAATGGTGCAGATCTGATGCGGTCAACTTAACTAGCCGGAGGTCTACCATGTGTCCATGCGTCCATGTCTACCATGCGGTCAACTTAACTAGCCGGAGGTCTACCATGTCACTAGTCATACGTCATGTAACCAGCAAAGCCAGACCGTGAAGCCAGTTGGGTGAGTGGGCAAATGCATGGCAGATGCAGTATAATGTGGATAAATGTGAGGTTATCCACTTTGGTGGCAAAAACGGGAAAGTAGACTATTATCTGAATGGTGGCCGATTAGGAAAAGGGGAGATGCAGCGAGACCTGGGTGTCATGGTACACCAGTCATTGAAAGTAGGCATGCAGGTGCAGCAGGCAGTGAAGAATGCGAATGGTATGTGGGCGTTCATAGCAAAAGGATTTGAGTATAGGAGCAGGGAGGTTCTACTGCAGTTGTACAGGGTCTTGGTGAGACCACACCTGGAGTATTGCGTACAGTTCTGGTCTCCTAATCTGAGGAAGGAGATTCTTGCCATAGAGGAAGTGCAGAGAAGGTTCACCAGACTGATTCCTGGGATGTCAGGACTTTCATATTGAATATTGAATTGAATATGTATTCCATGTTATTTGAACCTCAGTGAGGCTCAAACGAAACTTAGTTTCCACAGCCATACAAACAGAGACAATTTATACAGGCATACAAACAATTGAATTTACACAAACGTACATCACAGTGAACCTCCTCCTCACAGTGAGGGAAGGCAAAGTCTTTTCACTCCCCTGCACCATGTGTCTCCAGATTTTGAAGACCCAGGCGGACGATGATGTCCCACGACCATTAAGGCCGCGTGGGGTGATGTACGGTCCCACTCCGGGTCTAAATGTCACAAAGCTGGAGCCCCCTGCGGCTGCTGGAATGTTCCGGGTCGTTCCAACCCCGCGACATGGGCCGGAGAAGTCGCGTTGCGGGAGAAAAGCGGTCTCTCACCCGGACCCACGCGAGCTCCCGATGTTCCACCGGACCCACGAGCTCCCGATGTTCCACCGGACCCACGAGCTCCCGATGTTCCACCGGACCCACGAGCTCCCGATGTTCCACCGGACCCACGAGCTCCCGATGTTCCAGTCCACCGGACCCACGAGCTCCCGATGTTCCACCGGGCCCACGAGCTCCCGATGTTCCCCCGGACCCGCGAGCTCCCGAGGTTCCAGTCCACCGGACCCACGAGCTCCCGATGTTCCAGTTCCACCGGACCCACGAGCTCCCGATGTTCCAGAGTGGGCGGAAAGATGGCAGGTGGATGTTCAATGCTGATAACGATGTTGACAGTCCACCGGACCCAAAATAGAGTCCACCGGGGACCACGAGCTCCTGATGTTCCATCCACCGGACCCGTCCCGATGTCCCACCGGACCCACGAGCTCCCGATGTTCCAGTCCACCGGACACACAAGCTCTCGATGTTCCAGTCCACCCGGACACGCGAGCTCCCGATGTTCCAGTCCACCAGATCCGTGAGGTCCCGATGTTCCAGTCCACCAGACCCGCGAGCTCTCGACCCACGAGCTCCCGATGTTCCACCAGACCCACCACCCCCCCACCCGACGTTCCAGTCCACCCGACCCACGAGCTCCCGATGTTCAAATCCACCGGACCCACGCGCTCCCGATGTTCCACCGTACCCACGAGCTCCCGATGTTCACCGGACCCACGAGCTCCCGATGTTCCACCGGACCCACGAGCTCCCGATGTTCCACCGGACCCACGAGCTCCCGATGTCCACGGACCCGACGAGTTCCCGATGCTGTTCCCCACCGGACCCACGAGCTCCCGATGTTCCAGTCCACCGGACCCACGAGCTCCCGATGTTCCACCGGACCCACGAGCTCCCGATGTTCCAGTCCACCAGACCCACGAGCTCCCGATGTTCCAGTCCACCACCGGACCCGGACCCACGAGCTCCCGATGTTCCACCGGACCCACGAGCTCCCGATGTTCCACCGGACCCGCGAGCTCCCGATGTTCCAGTCCACCGGACCTGCGGATGCAGCTGGAGCCTCTGAGCACCGGGGTCGTGCCGCAGCATTGAGCCACCACCGCTCCCCGATGCCGGCCAGCCCCACGATGATGAGTCTGCAGCTCTGCGACAGGAGCCCCCAGGTTGTTCCGGCTGGAGGCCGCTCCACGGTGCTAGGCCCCAACGACAACGGAGACCCCTACAGGAAAATGGTTGGGTCTCCCGTGCAGGGAAGAAAATTATCCCCCCCCCCACCCCCCCCCCATACACAGTTAAAAACAGGATTAAAAAAACAAAAACTATATTTAGCTCGACAAAAAATTTAAAAAGACAGACAGGCTGAAGGGGCCGCTGGAACACGGAGTCTCCCCGCCACAAGTCTGTTCGTATTGGTGGAAATGTCCCAGCCTCGATAACAATCAGCATGGGAGCACCTCAAGGCTGCGTGCTCAGCCCCCTGCTGTACTCACTCTATACCCATGACTGCGTAGTGAACCACAGTGCGAACTCCATCATCAAGTTCGCTGACAACACCACTATTGTGGGGCGTATCACTGATGGGGATGAGTCAGAATATAGAAGAGAGATCGAGCAACTGTCCATATGGTGCCAGCACAATAACCTGGCCCTCAACACCTGCAAAACCAAGGAACTGATTGTGGAATTTGGAAGGGGGAGGATGGGGACCCACAGCCCCATTTATATCAAAGGGTCAATGGTTGAAAGGGTCAAGAGCTTCAAATTCCTGGGCGTGCACATCTCTGAAGATCTTTCCTGGTCCGAGAACACTAACGCGATTATCAAAACAGCTCATCAGCGCCTCTACTTCCTGAGAAGATTACGGAGAGTCTGTTTGTCAAGGAGGACTCTCTCTAACTTCTACAGGTGCACAGTAGAGAGGCATGCTGACCGGTTGCATCGTGGCTTGGTTCTGCAAATTGAGCGCTCTGGAGAGGAAAAGACTACAAAAAGTAGTAAACACTGCCCAGTCCATCATCGGCTCGGACCTTCCTTCCATCGAGGGGATTTATCGCAGTCGCTGCCTCAAAAAGGCTGGCAGTATCATCAAAGACCCACACCATCCTGGCCACACACTCATCTCCCTGCTACCTTCAGGTAGAAGGTACAGGAGCCTGAAGACTGCAACAACCAGGTTCAGGAATAGCTACTTCCCCACAGCCATCAGGCTATTAAACCTGACTCGGACAAAACTCTGATTATTAATAACCACTTTCTGTTATTTACACTTTATCAGTTTATTAATTCATGTGTGTATATATTTATATTACGGTATATGGACACATTTATCTGTTTTGTAGTAAATGCCTACTATTTTCTGTGTGCTGAAGCAAAGCAAGAATTTCATTGTCCTATACAGGGACACATGACAATAAACTCACTTTGAACTTGAACATGAACCGTCTTATGAAGAAAGACTGGATAGACTCGGCTTGTACTCGCTAGAATTCAGAAGATTGAAGGGAGGTCTTATGGAAACTTACAAAATTCTTAAGTGTAGACAAAAAAGCTGGAGAAACTCAGCGGGTGCAGCAGCATCTATGGAGCGAAGGAAATAGGCAATGTTTCGGGCCGAAACCCTTCTTCAGACCGAAAAGGTTGCCTATTTCCTTCGCTCCATAGATGCTGCTGCACCCGCTGAGTTTCTCCAGCTTTTTTGTGCACCTTCGATTCTCCAAGATCTGCAGTTCCTTCTTAAAATTCTTAAGGGGTTGGACAGGCTAGATGCAGGAAGATTGATCCCGATGTTGGGGAAGTCCAGAACAAGGAGTCACAGTTTAAGGATAAGGGGAAAGTCTTTTAGGACCGAGATGAGAAAAACATTTTTTTTCACACACAGAGTGTTGAATCTGTGGAATTCTCTGCCACAGAGGGTAGTCGAGGCCAGTTCATTGGCTATATTTAAGAGGGAGTTAGATGTGGCCCTTGTGGCTAAAGGGGTCAGGGGGTATGGAGAGAAGGCAGGTACAGGATACTGAGTTGGATGATCCGTCATGATCATATTGAATGGCGAATGGTGCAGGCTCGAAGGGCCGAATGGCCAACTTCTGCACCTATTGTCTATGTTTCTGTGTTTCTATGTTTCAAAGCCAGCCCGTGAAGCCAGCTGGAGAGGTCACCCACCGATGCACCGGAGTCCAGAGACAGTCAAGTCAGAATGGGGAATCCATCGCAGAAAATGCTGGACTTTATGAATTTACTGCATTGTTTATTGATAACTATAATTTAGAGCAGTGGTTCTCAAATGGGGGTACGTGTACCCCTGGGGGTACGTGAAGGCACTCCAGGGGGTACGTGAGATTTTAAAATATAGGCCTACATATACAGGGCGGGGCCCAATTGGGAACAATTTTGTTGGGCCCCAGGTTCCCAGCCAAGGTGTGTCAGCCCAGTTATTTAGTATATATTATGAAATTGTACACTAGGTGCTATGGATTATACACTGTGTGAATCTCTCCTGCTCCCACCTGTTTGACTGTCAGTAGCTCCACTGGCTGCCAACCTAATTACCATTAAACTGCATTATGTGATTGGACACAATGCCCTTGGAGACAGCGGCTGATTGGACGGGAGGAGACCTATTTGTTGATTGGACGGGTATTTTAAAGCAAGCTGGTTGGTGATTGGATGCAACCCCCTTAGAGACAGCGATTGATTGGCCGCCAAATAAAATGGTCAAATCTGTAACAAAAATCGCTGGTCGGTGCGAACTCAGTGACTATGTGGTTGTATCTCCAAACTAAACAGTATAACATACAGGTACAGTGGACTGTCTGGTTGTATCTCCAAACTAAACAGTATAACATACAGGTACAGTGGACTGTCTGGTTGTATCTCCAAACTAAACAGTATAACATACAGGTACAGTGGACTGTCTGGTTGTATCTCCAAACTAAACAGAATGAACAGTATAACATACAGGTACAGTGGACTGTCTGGTTGTATCTCCAAACTAAACAGTATAACATGCAGGTACAGTGGACTGTCTGGTTGTATCTCCAAACTAAACAGTATAACATACAGGTACAGTGGACTGACTGGTTGTATCTCCAAACTAAACAGTATAACATACAGGTACAGTGGACTGTCTGGTTGTATCTCCAAACTAAACAGTATAACATACAGGTACAGTGGACTGTCTGGTTGTATCTCCAAACTAAACAGTATAACATACAGGTACAGTGGACTGTCTGGTTGTATCTCCAAACTAAACAGTATAACATACAGGTACAGTGGACTGACTGGTTGTATCTCCAAACTAAACAGTATAACATACAGGTACAGTGGACTGTCTGGTTGTATCTCCAAACTAAACAGTATAACATACAGGTACAGTGGACTGTCTGGTTGTATCTCCAAACTAAACAGTATACAGTGGAGGATTGTATACATACAGGTACAGTAGTCTGTCTGGTTCTATCTCCAAACTAAACAGAATAAATAACATAGCAAGGTGTGGTGGACTGGCTGGTTGACAAAACCAAAAAATCTAAACCCACTTATAACATACAGGTACAGTGGACTGTGTGTAAAAAAACATCTCCAAACTAAACAGTGTAACATCATACAGAGGACAGTGTACTGTGGATGAGTTGTATCTCCAGAAAGCTAAACAGTATACATTACAGGTACAGTGGACTGTCTGGTTGTATCTCCAAACTAAACAGTATAACATACAGGTACTGTGGACTGTCTGGTTGTATCTCCAAACTAAAACAGTATAACATGGGGTACAGTGGACTGATTAGAGAGGGGATTAATCAAATGGAAAGGAATAACATACAGGTAGGAGTGGACTGGTATGGTTGTATCTCCAAACTAAACAGTATAACAAACAGCTACAGTGGACTGTCTGGTTGTACAGGCAAACTAAACAGTATAACATACAGGTTGGAGATGGATCAAACTGGAAATTGTATCTCCAAACTAAAACAGTATAACATGACTTCAATCTACAGTGGACTGTCTGGTTGAATCAAATTGGCAAACAGTATGACATACAGGATACAGTGGACTGTGGATGCGGTTGTATCTCCAAACTAAACAGTATAGGATACAGGTACTGTGCACTGTTTGGGTTGTATCTCCAAACTAAACAGTAGTAACATACAGGTACCATAATGGTTGAGTTCTGTCTGGACATGTATCTCCAAAAACTAAACAGTATAAAAGGTACAGGTACAGTGGACTGTCTGGTTGTATCTCCAAACCTAAACAGTAAAATACAGGTACAGTGTGAAATGCTGGTTGTATCTCCAAACTAAACAGTATAACATACAGGTACACTGGCAAAAGTTGGTTGTATCTCCAAAGAAGAAATCAGTAGGTAACACATACAGGTACAGTGGACTGTCAGGGATGTATCTCCAAACTAAACAGGATATGCGACAAACAGCAGTACAGTGGCATGTGGTTGTATCTCCAAACTAAACCAGTATAACATACAGGTTAGTTAGGACTGTCTGGATGTATCTCCAAAACTAAACAGTATAACATACAGGTACTGACTGGACTAGCTGGTTGTATCTCCAAACTAAACAGTTATTAAAACATATAGGTCCCTTGCAGTGGACAGTCTGGTTGTATCTCATGGGGAAACAGGATATGGCATACAGGTACTGTGGACTGACTGGTTGTATCTCCAAACTAAACAGTATAATATGGCAGTACAGTGGACTGACTGGTTGTATCTCCAAACTAAACAGTATAACATACAGGTACAGTGGACTGGTGTGGTTGTATCTCCAAAATTAAACAGCTATAACCCGACCAGGTAGGCTGTGGACTGTCTGGTTGTAGCTCCAAACTAAACAGTATAACATACAGGTACAGTGGGTAGATTCTGGTTGTATCCTGAAGATTGGCGGGCAGTATAACATACAGGTTTACAAGGGACTGAGAGACGAAATGGGGAATTACAGACCAAACTAAACAGTATAGGGGAAACAGGTAGAGTGGTGTCTGGATGGGATCTCCAAACTTGGACAGTATAAATCATTGGACAGGTACAGTGGACTGTCTGAAAGTAATCTCCAAACTAAACAGTATAATTTTCAGGTACAGTGGAACTGTAGCGTGGATCTCCAAACTAAACAGTGGAACATGTGGTACAGTGGACTGTCAGGTTGTATCTCCAAACTAAACAGTATTAGGATACAAACTACAGGGACAACATTGGGGGTTCAGTATTGATGTGGATAGAACAAAAAACAGGAATCTCCAGTACTAAACAGTATAACAAACAGGAAGCAAAGAGTAGGAGTAAACGGGTCATTTTTCACAATACAGGTACAGTGGGTACCCCACTGTCTGGTTGCTATCTCCAATACTAAATGAGTATAAGGGATACAGGCAATACTCCAAGTTTGGATGACTAAGCTGGGGGGCAGTGTTAGTGTGAGGAGGATGCAAGACTGCAGGGTGACTTGTAGTGGGTGAGTGGGCAAATGTTTGGCAGATGCAGTATAATGTGGATAAATGTGAGGTCTGGTTTGTATCTCCAAACAGGAAAGCAGTATATTATACAAATGTGGCCGATTGGACTGGGGGGATGCAGCGAGAGAAACTAAACAGTGGTACACCATCAGGTACAGTGGGCATGTCTGGTGCAGCTCCAAAAGAAACAGAATGGTATGTTAGCTTTACATTGCACTGTCTGGTTGAGTATAGGAGCAGAGAGTATCTACTACAGTTGTACAGGGTCTGTGGTTGTATCTCCAAACTGGAGTATTGCGTACAGTTTGTGGTCTCCAAAATCTAAAGGAAGGACATTATTGCCCAGTGGACTGTCGGAGTGCAGTATCTCCAAACTAAACAGTATAACATACAGGTACTGTGGACTAGTCTGGTTATATCTCCAAACTAAACAGTATAACATACAGGTACAGTGGACTGATTGGTTGGATCTCCAAACTAAACAGTATAACATACAGGTACTGTGGTTTATACTCTCTAGATTTTAGAAGATTGTAGAGGGGATCTTATAGAAAGTTACAAAATTCTTAAGGGGTTGACAGTGGACTAGATGTAGGAAGATTGTTCCCCAAACTAAACAGTATAACACACAGGTACAGCTTAAGGATGGTTGTAAATCCAAACTAAAACAGTATGACATACAGGTTTTTCACAGGACTGTGAATCTCTGGAACTCTCTGCCACAAGGGTAAACAGTATTCAACATATAGGTACAGTGAGTTTGTGTGGTTTGTGGCTAAGGGGAACAGGGTAACATGGAGAGAGGTACAGGGATAACGGGATACTGAGTTGTATCTCAGCAAACTGAATGGCGGTGCAGGGCTCGAAGGGCCAAATGGCCTACTCCTGGTTGTATCTCTAAACTTTCAGTATAACATACAGGTACAGTGGACTGTCTGGTTGTATCTCCAAACTAAACAGTATAACATACAGGTACAGTGGACTGTCTGGTTGTATCTCCAAACTAAACAGTATACACCGCGGGGCTTGTTTTCACAGAGGCCCAGGGAGCCGTTGGTGAGAGGGGAGGAGTACCTGCGCTGGAACCAAATCGCCAACGTTCCAGAGAAGGAGTCTGGGGGAAGCCTCTGATTGGTTTATATTTTTACATTTCTGCCTTTAGGTTAAGGATTCTGGGAGTTAAGGGTACAGTATTTATTAGTAAAGTTTAAAGGATAAAGTGCTGTGTTTTTTTTTAATATTTAATATAGTTAAATTGGGAGTGGGATATGTCAGTGGAGATTGGCCCCGTGGTTTGCTCAGCCTGCAACATGTGGGAAATCAGGGATATGGTCGGTGTCCCTGGTGACTACGTTTGCAGGAAGTGTGTACAGCTGCAGCTCCTGGCAGACCGCATTGAACGATTGGAACTGCGGCTGGATTCATACTGGAGCATCCACGATGCTGAGAAAGTCGTCGACAGCACGTACAGCGAGTTGGTCACACCGCAGGTAAAAGGTAAGAGGACAGAAAGGGAACGGGTGGCCAATAGTCAGCAAAGCAGTAGGCAGGTAGTGCAGGAGTCCCCTGCGGTCATCTCCCTCCTAAACAGTTATACCATTTTGGATACTGTTGAGGGAGATTGCTCATCAGGGGAATGCAGCAGCAGCCAAGTTCATGGCACCATGGGTGGCTCTGCGGCACATGAGGGGGTTGAAAGAGTGGAAGGGCAATAGTAATAGGGGATTCAATTGTCAGGGGAATAGATAGGCGTTTCTGCGGCCGCAAACGAGACTCCAGGATGGTATGTTGCCTCCCTGGTGCAAGGGTCAGGGATGTCACTGAACGGCTGCAGAACATTCTGGAGGGGGAGGGTGAACAGCCAGTTGTCGTGGTGCATATTGGCACCAACGATATAGGTAAAAAAAAAGGGATGAGGTCCTACAGGATGAATTTAGGGAGCTAGGAGATAAGCTTAAAAGTAGGACCTCAAAGGTAATAATCTCTGGATTACTACCAGTACCACGGGCCAGTCAGAGCAGAAATAGGAGGATATTGCAGATGAATACATGGCTTGAAAAATGGTGCAAGGGGGAGGGATTCAAATTTTTAGGGCATTGGAACCAGTTCTGGGGGAGGTGGGACCAGTACAAACAGGACGGTCTGCACCTGGGCTGGAATGGAACCAATGTCCTTGGGGGGGTGTTTGCTAGTGCTGTCGGGGAGGATTTAAACATATGGCTGGGGGATGGGTGCAGGAGCAGAGAGACAGAGGGGGGGGGGTAAAATGAAGGTAGAAGCAAGAGGTAGCAAGGTGAAAAGTAAAAGTGGCAGGCAGACAAAACCAGGGCAAAAATCAAAAAGGGCCACTTTTCAACATAATTGTATAAGGGGTAAGAGCATTGTAAAAACAAGCCTGAAGGCTTTGTGTCTCAATGCAAGGAGTATTTGTAATAAGGTGGATGAGTTGAACGTGCAGATAGCCATTAATGACTATGATATAGTTGGGATCACGGAGACATGGCTCCAGGGTGACCAAGGCTGGGAGCTGAACATCCAGGGATATTCAATATTCAGGAGGGATAGAGAGAAAGGAAAAGGAGGTGGGGTAGTGTTGCTGGTTAGAGAGGAGATTAACGCAATGGAAAGGAAGGACATTAGTTTGGAGGATGTGGAATCGGTATGGGTAGAGCTGTGAAACACTAAGGGGCAGAAAACGCTGGTGGGTGTTGTGTACAGGCCACCTAACAGTAGTAGTGGAGTTGGAGATGGTATCAAACAGGAAATTAGAAATGCTTGCAACAAAGGCAAGCAGTTATAATGGGTGACTTCAATCTACATATAGATTGGGTGAATCAAATTGGCAGGGTGCTGAGGAATAGGATTTCTTGGAATGTATGCGGGATAGTTATCTAAATCAACATGTAGAGGAACCAACGAGAGAGCTGGCTATTTTAGACTGGGTATTGAGTAATGAGGAAGGGTTAGTTAGTAGTCTTGTTGTGCGTGGCCCCTTGGAAAAGAGTGACCATAATATGGTTGAGTTCTTCATTAGGATGGAGAGTGACATTGTTAATTCAGATACAATGGTTTTGAACTTAAAGAAAGGTAACTTTGAGGGTATGAGACGTGAATTGGCCAAGATTGACTGGCAAATAATTCTAAAAAAGTTGACGGTGGATATGCAATGGAAGACATTTAAAGACTGCATGCGTGAACTACAAAAATTGTTCATCCCAGTTTGGCAAAAGAATAAATCTGGGAAGGTAGTGCAGCCGTGGATAACAAGGGAAATCAGGGATAGTATCAAAGCAAAGGATGATGCGTACAAACTAGCCAGAAAAAGCAGCATACCGGAGGACTGGGAGAAATTCAAAGACCAGCAGAGGAGGACAAAGGGCTTAATTAGGAAAGGGAAAATAGATTATGAAAGAAAACTGGCAGGGAACATAAAAACTGACTGCAAAAGTTTTTATAGATATGTGAAAAGAAAGAGATTAGTTAAAACAAATGTAGGTCCCTTGCAGTCAGAAACAGGTCAGTTGATCATGGGGAACAAGGATATGGCGGACCAATTGAATAACTACTTTGGTTCCGTCTTCACTAAGGAAGACATAAATGATATGCCGGAAATAGCAGGGGCCCGCGGGTCAAAGGAGGTGGAGGAATTGAGTGAAATCCAGGTTAGTCGGGAAGTGGTGTTAGGTAAATTGAATGGATTAAAGGCCGATAAATCCCAAGGGCCAGATAGGCTGCATCCCAGAGTACTTAAGGAAGTAGCTCCAGAAATAGTGGATGCATTAGTAATAATCTTTCAAAACTCTTTAGATTCTGGAGTAGTTCCAGAGGATTGGCGGGTAGCAAACGTAACCCCACTTTTTAAGAAGGGAGGGAGAGAGAAAACGGGGAATTACAGACCAGTTAGTCTAACATCGGTAGTGGGGAAACTGCTAGAGTCAGTTATTAAAGATGGGATAGCAGCACATTTGGAAAGTGGTGAAATCATTGGACAAAGTCAGCATAGATTTACGAAAGGTAAATCATGTCTGACGAATCTTATAGAATTTTTCGAGGATGTAACTAGTAGCGTGGATAGGGGAGAACCAGTGGATGTGGTGTATCTGGACTTCCAGAAGGCTTTCGACAAGGTCCCACATAAGAGATTAGTATACAAACTTAAAGCAAATGGCATTGGGGTTTCAGTATTGATGTGGATAGAGAACTGGCTGGCAAACAGGAAGCAAAGAGTAGGAGTAAACGGGTCCTTTTCACAATGGCAGGCAGTGACTAGTGGGGTACCGCAAGGCTCAGTACTCGGACCCCAGCTATTTACAATATACATTAATGATCTGGATGAGGGAATTGAAGGCAATATCTCCAAGTTTGCGGATGACACTAAGCTGGGGGGCAGTGTTAGCTGTGAGGGGGATGCTAGGAGACTGCAAGGTGACTTGGATAGGCTGGGTGAGTGGGCAAATGTTTGGCAGATGCAGTATAATGTGGATAAATGTGAGGTTATCCATTTTGGTGGCAAAAACGGGAAAGCAGACTATTATCTAAATGGTGGCCGATTGGGAAAGGGGGAGATGCAGCGAGACCTGGGTGTCATGGTACACCAGTCATTGAAGGTAGGCATGCAGGTGCAGCAGGCAGTAAAGAAAGCGAATGGTATGTTGGCTTTCATGGCAAAAGGATTTGAGTATAGGAGCAGGGATGTTCTACTGCAGTTTGTACAGGGTCTTGGTGAGACCACACCTGGAGTATTGCGTACAGTTTTGGTCTCCAAATCTGAGGAAGGACATTATTGCCATAGAGGGAGTGCAGAGAAGGTTCACCAGACTGATTCCTGGGATGTCAGGACTGTCTTATGAAGAAAGACTGGATAGACTTGGTTTATACTCTCTAGAATTTAGGAGATTGAGAGGGGATCTTATAGAAACGTACAAAATTCTTAAGGGGTTGGACAGGCTAGATGCAGGAAGATTGTTCCCGATGTTGGGGAAGTCCAGGACAAGGGGTCACAGCTTAAGGATAAGGGGGAAATCCTTTAAAACCGAGATGAGGAGAACTTTTTTCACACAGAGAGTGGTGAATCTCTGGAACTCTCTGCCACAGAGGGTAGTTGAGGCCAGTTCATTGGCTATATTTAAGAGGGAGTTAGATGTGGCCCTTGTGGCCAAAGGGATCAGGGGGTATGGAGAGAAGGCAGGTACGGGATACTGAGTTGGATGATCAGCCATGATCATATTGAATGGCGGTGCAGGCTCAAAGGGCCGAATGGCCTACTCCTGCACCTAATTTCTATGTTTCTATGTTTCTATAACATACAGGTACAGTGGACTGTCTGGTTGTATCTCCAAACTAAACAGTATAACATACAGGTACAGTGGACTGTCTGGTTGTATCTCCAAACTAAACAGTATAACATACAGGTACAGTGGATTATCTGGTTGTATCTCCAAACTAAACAGTATAACATGCAGGTACATTCATTTAAAATTAAAGTCAGTGATGATTTCACATGATTTCTTACTGTGTAAAGCTCAATATCTGACCAATTTCTGTTTAACACGTTTGGTCTGCCGTGAGCATTTTTCTCTCCCAAAACAGTTCATATCTAGCAAACCGATGATAAATATTTGTATTTTTAATTTTTAGCAATTTCTGCTTTTATTTAAAATTAAGTTAATGATTTCTTTTTGAGCACAGATCTTTACTATGATCCCAAAAGAGGACATTTTATGTTGATAATTATTTTTATGTGCACAAATCTTCATTTAAAATTAAGTTAATTATTTATTTCTTTTTTTTAGTTATATCTTTTTTATTTCCAAATAGTTCAAGAGAGACCACTAAAATGAGCAGTGTTTTGCACATTTATGGAGTTTTAAATGGTTCATTTTATAGTTTTAAATGGTTATATGGTCACTGTTTTCACTACATTAGTTTGAATCACTACATTTTAGTGATGAGAAATATTTGCAATAAATTTAGTCATGGATTATTAACATTTAAAATGTTCGAAATAGTTTTTTTTCAAATGTTTGAATTTTGTATGTGTTTATCAGTTCCAAAGTTTAATAAATCAGACACTGATGGCACAGTGCTCTGTTTTAAGTCTTTTTTCTTCAACCAAAAATGCTTTGCGCTGGTTAGGGGGTACTTGGCTGAAAACATATTTCACAGGGGGTACATCACTGAAAAAAGGTTGAGAACCACTGATTTAGAGGATATATGCGTGCATTGCATGTATATGGCTGGAAATGTATTAGTATATTATTATATTAGTATATTATTAATATTAGTGTGTTGGTATAAATCGATTATTATATTAGTATATTATTATATTGGTATATTAGTATAAATCGATTAGTATAAGAGAATTATTGGTAGTGAATTTACTTGAAAACTGCTCAGTGATACTGTAAAGGAATTAAGTCAATTGCAGAGAACATTGTGTAAGAGGATGGCACATTGTGTACCTGAGTTGCAACAGTTTAACCATGGCTAATACAATAGTTGGGAATGTGCCTCAGTTACAATCTGGTTTTACTTTTTAGGAATGGAGGATTGGTTTACTTCAAACAATGTCACTTCAGAAGAGAAGAAAAGAGCATTGTTCCTTACAGGTTTAGGAAGCAAGTGTTATCACACCCTACGTGTGTTTCTGCAGCCAGTAAAGCCCGCTAGTAAAACGTACGAGGAATGTAAGCAGCCGTTAATTGTTCATTTCTCACCAAAACCAACATAAATAGTGTAAATATATCGGTTTTATATATGTACACAAGCAAATGAAACAATCCCTCAGTTCCTAGCAAGGCTTCGGCAGTTCAGTGATGGGTGTAATTTTAAGGAACTGGAGAATATGCTAAGGGATAGATTGGTGGTAGGATGGGTTCACCAAAATTAACCTTTGAGAACTCAGTCAATATGACGACAGCGATGGAGGTTGCTAAACAAGATGTAGAACAGATCAAGAAGATCGGAAGGCCTCAAGATGATGCTATCACCGTCCATCAGCTTCAAAGGAAGGAGCCTGGACTAAAGTAGACAAGGAGTCCACCAAGGGCATCCAGAGTCAAGGTTCAATTCTCCAAGAAGTGCTGGAGATGTGGGGGAAGCCATGAGCCAGCGACGTGTACATTTAGAGATGGGAGGTGCTCCATGTGCTTGGGAACGAGTCACTCCAACAGCCAGTGTGATGCTGTTAGAGTTTACCAGCAGAGGAGGGGACAATTCCAGAAAAAGGCAAAACAAAAGGCTGAGCATCTTGGAAGATGAATTGATCAACAAGTTGACAAACTCTGACCCGGATACAGCCACTGTGATAGTGAACGGCAGCGAGGTACAACTAGAAGTTGACACTGGAGGTCCATGGACTCTCGTACCAGAAACAGTCTTCAGAAAACTCAGTCAGGACCCCAGAAGATGGGGGTGGATTCCACATTTATCTCCTGGATATACAACTACCTGACGGGTCGACCACAGTTTGTGAAGCTGGGGGACAGTGTCTCTGGCACAGTGGTGTGCAATGTTGGAGCCCCACAGGGAGCGGTCTGGCCCCATTCCTCTTCACCCTCTATACAGCAGACTTTAACTATAAGTCTGGCACATCAAGAGTCAAGAGTCAAGAGAGTCAATTTAATTGTCATTTGGACCCCTAGAGGTCCAAACGAAATGCCGTTTCTGCAGCCATACATTACACACAAATAGACCCAGACACAACATAATTACAATTTTACATAAACATCCATCACATAGTTGTGATGGAAGGCCAAAAAAAACTTATCTCTCCACTGCACTCTCCCCCCCCCCTGATGTCAGAGTCAAAGTCAAAGCCCCCGGCTGGCGATGGCGATTGTCCCGCGGCCATTAAAGCCACGCTGGGTGGTGCGAGGTCGCACACCGGGTCTTGTTGTTGGAGCCCCCGGTGTGCGCTCGCAAGTACCCGCGGCCATTCCAGCCGCGCGGGGCAGTGGTGCTAAGCCCCGCTCCAGGAGCTCTTCGACCCCGCAACACGGGCGGGAGAATTCTCCGTTGCAGGAGCCCCGAAAAGCAGTCTCTCTCCAGGGATCCGCGGGCTCCCGGCGCCGCTGTCCGCAGACCCGCAGCAGCAGCCTCCGACTCAGCAGCGGCATCGGCAGCAGCAGCAGCAGCAGCGGCAGCAGCAGCAGCAGCAGCGCTCCTCCACCGCTCCGGTCTCGGCCAGCTCCGCGACGGCGACGGTGAGGTGAGTCGGCACCTGAGTCCCCGGCTTCTTCCTGTTGGAGGCCGCTCCTCGTTGCGGCCTCAACGACAACGGAACCCGACGAGAAAAAGGTCGGGTCTCCAGTGCAGGGAGAGATTTAAAAAGTTTCCCCCCCCCTCCCCCCCACCCCCACCCCCCCCACACACACACCCCAACAAAAAATAACAAAAACTACATTAAAACACAGACAGAAAATAATAAAAACGCGGACAGACTGCAGAGGCCGCTGCTGGCCAGAGCCGCGCCGCCTACCGGATGCCGTGTACATAAATATGTACACATGCCGTGTACATAAATATTCAGATGATACAGCGATTGTGGCATGTGTAAGGAACGGGCAGGAGGAGGAATACAGGAACTTGACCAGTTCCTTTTGAGCCTGGAGTGAAGAGAACTGTCCCATCCTGAACACAACTAAGACTAAAGAGATGGTGGTTAACTTTGGCAGGTCCAAGCTCCCCCTTCAGCCGGTCAACGCTGCTGGGGCAGACATTGAGGTGGTGCAGACATATAAATACCTTGGAGTGCACCTTGATAACAAACTGGACTGGTCTGTCAACTGTGACTCCCTCTACAAAAAAGGCCAGAGCAGACTCTTTTTCCTCAGAAGGCTCAAATCCTTCAATGTGTGTAATGACATGCTGCACATGTTTTACAACACTGTGGTTGCAACTGTTATTTTCTACGCTGTTGGCTGCTGGGGCAACAGCATTAGTGCAAAAAACAACAAGAAGCTGGTCAAACTGGTTAAACGAGCTAGCTCAGTGCTGGAGGGGAGAGTAGACTCTGGGATGGATGTGCTTGAGAGGCGTATGAGGCACAAGGTGCAGGTCATCCTGAAAAACCCCGGGCATCCCCTCCATGTAATTCTGGAGAGTCAAAAGAGCACTCGGAACAACAACCAGCTCCTCTCCCTGCCCTGTAGAACGGAGCGGTTCAGGAGATCCTTCACCTCTGCAGCCATTAGATTTTATAATTCAGACCGCTAGGCTTAGGGGGATGCATTTTGCAATTTTTAATTTTTAACTGTTAATTATTGGTCTTTTTAAATATTTATTGCTCACAGGTCGTGTCCACAGTGTATTCTATGTATTTTCTGTCTGCGCTCGTTTTGAATCTGTGGGTTTGTTGGTTGGGGGCTTCTGGACATCTGAATTTCCCTGAGGGGATCAATAAAGTATTTATTATTATTATTATTATTATTACTAGATCCCTGCAGCCTCAAGCGGAAATCCTACACAGATGAGAAGATAGACATTTACGGACAAGCAGCGGTACAGGTACAGCTCAAACCTCACACAAAGCCAGAAACGCTGACCCTAGTGGGAGTAAAGAAAGGTGCAAGCCTAATGGGGAGAGACTGGTGAGGAAGTACCCTGGATTGCTGTCAAATATGGCCAGCCAGAACATGATATAGATGTTGATATAGTTGGGATCACGGAGACATGGCTCCAGGGTGACCAAGGCTGGGAGCTGAACATCCAGGGATACTCAATATTCAGGAGGGATAGAGAGAAAGGAAAAGGAGGTGGGGTAGCGTTACTGATTAGAGAGGAGATTAATGCAATGGAAAGGAAGGGCATTAGTTTGGAGGATGTGGAATCGATATGTGTAGAGCTGCGAAACACTAAGGGGCAGAAAACGCTGGTGGGTGTTGTGTACAGGCCACCTAACAGTAGTAGTGAAGTTGGAGATGGTATCAAACAGGAAATTAGAAATGTGTGCGACAAAGGCAAAACAGTTATAATGGGTGACTTCAATCTACATATAGATTGGGTGGGTGAATCAAACTGGCAGGGGTGCTGAGGAAAAGGATTTCTTGGAATGTATGCGGGATAGTTATCTAAATCAACATGTAGAGGAACCAACGAGAGAGCAGGCCATTTTAGACTGGGTATTGAGTAATGAGGAAGGGTTAGTTAGCAATCTTGTTGTGCGTGCCCCCTTGGGCAAGAGTGTCCATAATATGGTTGAGTTCTTCATTAGGATGGAGAGTGACATTGTTAATTCAGAAACAATGGTTCTGAACTTAAAGAAAGGTAACTTTGAGGGTATCAGACGTGAATTGGCCAAGATTGACTGGCAATTAATTCTAAAAGGGTTGACGGTGGATATGCAATGGAAGACATTTAAAGACTGCATGGATGAACTACAAAAATTGTTCATCCCTGTTTGGCAAAAGAATAAATCAGGGAAGGTAGTGCATCCGTGGATAACAAGGGAAATCAGGGATAGTATCAAAGCGAAGGATGATGCGTACAAATTATGTATACCGGAGGACTGGGAGAAATTCAGAGACCAGCAGAGGAGGACAAAGGGCTTAATTAGGAAAGGGAAAATAGATTATGAAAGAAAATTGGCAGGGAACATAAAAACTGACTGCAAAAGTTTTTATAGATATGTGAAAAGAAAGAGATTAGTTAAAACAAATGTAGGTCCCTTGCAGTCAGAAACAGGTGAGTTGATCATGGGGAACAAGGATATGGCGGACCAATTGAATAACTACTTTGGTTCCGTCTTCACTAAGGAAGACATAAATAATTTGCCGGAAATAGCAGGGGACCGCGGGTCAAAGGAGTTGGAGGAATTGAGTGAAATCCAGGTTAGCCGGGAAGTGGTGTTGGGTAAATTGAATGGATTAAAGGCTGATAAATCCCCAGGGCCAGATAGGCTGCATCCCAGAGTACTTAAGGAAGTAGCTCCAGAAATAGTGGATGCATTAGTAATAATCTTTCAAAACTCTTTAGATTCTGGAGTAGTTCCAGAGGATTGGTGGGTAGCAAACGTAACCCCACTTTTTAAGAATGGAGGGAGAGAGAAAACGGGGAATTACAGACCAGTTAGTCTAACATCGGTAATGGGGAAACTGCTAGAGTCAGTTATTAAAGATGGGATAGCAGCACATTTGGAAAGTGGTGAAATCATTGGACAAAGTCAGCATGGATTTACGAAAGGTAAATCATGTCTGACGAATCTTATAGAATTTTTCGAGGATGTAACTAGTAGCGTGGATAGGGGAGAACCAGTGGATGTGGTGTATCTGGACTTTCAGAAGGCTTTCGACAAGGTCCCACATAAGAGATTAGTATACAAACTTAAAGCACACGGCATTGGGGGTTCAGTATTGATGTGGATAGAGAACTGGTACACCAGTCATTGAAAGTAGGCATGCAAGTGCAGCAGGCAGTGAAGAAAGCGAATGGTATGTTAGCTTTCATAGCAAAAGGATTTGAGTATAGGAGCAGGCAGGTTCTACTGCAGTTGTACAGGGCCTTGGTGAGACCACACCTGGAGTATTGCGTACAGTTTTGGTCTCCAAATCTGAGGAAGGACATTATTGCCATAGAGGGAGTGCAGAGAAGGTTCACCAGACTGATCCCTGGGATGTCAGGACTGTCTTATGAAGAAAGACTGGATAGACTTGGTTTATACTCTCTAGAATTTAGGAGATTGAGAGGGATCTTATAGAAACGTACAAAATTCTTAAGGGGTTGGACAGGCTAGATGCAGGAAGATTGTTCCCGATGTTGGGGAAGTCCAGGACAAGGGGTCACAGCTTAAGGATAAAGGGGAAATCCTTTAAAACAGAGATGAGAAGAACTTTTTTCACACAGAGAGTGGTGAATCTCTGGAACTCTCTGCCACAGAGGGTAGTCGAGGCCAGTTCATTGGCTATATTTAAGAGGGAGTTAGATGTGGCCCTTGTGGCTAAGGGGATCAGGGGGTATGGAGAGAAGGCAGGTACGGGATACTGAGTTGGATGATCAGCCATGATCATATTGAATGGCGGTGCAGGCTCGAAGGGCCGAATGGCCTCTACTCCTGCACCTATTTTCTATGTTTCTATGTTTCTATGAAAGGTAACGATAGGACTCAAACAACAAATCTTTTTACTTATGGTCACATGATGTTACTTTGAAAAATGAAAAGATATATTTGAGGATGTTGATTAATTTTACTTTTCATTCCTTTTCTGTTTTATTTTTCCTCTTTCAATTGAGTTCAAGACGCTGAAAAGCCTGAAGCAGGTGAATCACCTCAAGAGGCAGTTCCTGATGGTGAAGCAGATGAGTCGGCCCCAAAGAGACTGCTTCGATCCATGACAAGTCATAGTCAACAAACAGCAACTGTCGAGCACACTGACCGCAGGCATGTCCTACCAGCGCATTGCATCATTTGTAAAGGTTCAAAGTACACAAAATAAATAAACTGTGGATAAAAATGATTATATAAAGTTTTATTTTAATGTGGATCATTTCACTGTTTATTTGGTCAAATTATTTAAACAATGAGTGATTTACTTATGATAATGGCGTGCCAGTAAATGACTGCTACAATCCACCCACCGATTCACACATACATACATACGCACATCCACACACACACACATCCATCCATACGCACACTTCCACACACACACATACGCACATCCACACACACACATCCATCCATACGCACACTTCCACACACACACACACATACATACATACGCACATCCACACACACACACATCCATCCATACGCACACTTCCACACACACACATACATACATACGCACATCCACACACACACACATCCATCCATACGCACACTTCCATGCATGCAAATACACACATACATGCACACATAAATCCGCACACACATACACACACATCCATTCACATGCAGACATACATGTGCACATCCAAACATACATGCACACATACATCCATCCACACGTACATACACACTTATATCCACAGATACACGTTTGAAAGGCATAAACAGACACACACACAAACTAGAGATAAACAATGCAACACTTTTAGGGTTCTTTTAGGTTAAAAGTAATAGCCCTCATTTGCAAAGGCACCATGGGGGGGGGGGGGGGGCTATAACATAAATATAAACTCATTGTAGCTTAAAATGAATATTCATCGAGTAAACATCAGACCATTCGATTCTTGGCCAGGATGTGACATTTACATCAGAAATAAGACAGGTCTCTTACAGGTCTGGCACTGCCCCAGTCCCACTATGGCCGTCACCCCCACTCTGCACACTGGCAGTCAGTGGGGTTCAGTAAAGGGAGGAACCCACAAGAACTGCCCTAACCCATTAATTAGGCTGGTTCAGGAGCAGGACATCTGTGACAGTGTCATTAAAAAAACATTCACAATTATATTCATCATATTATTTTTATATAATATAATTATACTTAATTATATATGATTACATTCATATTTACAGGTTACATATATATATATATATAGATATATTGGTATAATCTAATAATATATAGTTTAAATGGACTGCAACACAGAAATAGGCTGCCCATGGTGTAACACAGGCATTGGCCACTAGATGGCGCTTATTTTCCCAATCTCATTTTCTAATTAGTTTAATTAATTAATGTGCAGCTTTTGTCACTGACGAGTTATGACTTCCGTCTAAATTATATTTCATCTAAATCTGTGGCAGGGCAGCGACTCGTCACCTGCTGAACCTTATCATCATTGTTGGAGCAGCTCGTGAAGCCTCGCGCGCTCATTCCAGCTGTGGGTTTACAGAGTCACAAGCTGCTCTCCCTCTCTATCTCTTCATGGCCCAGCCCAGCCCAGCCCAGCCCCACACAGCCCAGCCCAGCCCAGCCCAGCCCAGCCCGGCCCAGCCCAGCCCAGCCCAGCCCAGCCCAGCCCCACACAGCCCAGCCCAGCCCAGCGCCCGGCCCGGCCCGGCCCGGCCCAGTCCAGCCCGTCCCAGCCCAATACAGCCCAGCCCAGCCCAGCCCAGCCCAGCCCAGCCCCGCCCAGCCCCCCACACAGCCCAGCCCAGCCCAGTCTCCCCAGCCCAGCCCAGCCCAGCCCCACACAGCCCAGCCCAGCCCAGCCCCACACAGCCCAGCCCAGCCCAGCCCAGCCCCGCCCAGCCCCGCCCAGCCCCACACAGCCCAGCCCCAGCCCAGTCTCCCCAGCCCAGCCCCACACAGCCCAGCCCAGCCCAGTCTCCCCAGCCCAGCCCAGCCCAGCCCCACACAGCCCAGCCCAGCCAGCCCCACACAGCCCAGCCCAGCCCAGCCCAGCCCCACACAGCCCAGCCCAGCCCCGCCCAGCCCAGCCCAGCCCGCCCAGCCCAGCCCAGCCCCACACAGCCCAGCCCCAGCCCCAGCCCCAGCCCCAGCCCAGCCCAGCCCCACACAGCCCAGCCCAGCCCCCCAGCACAGCCAGCCCAGCCAGCCCCACACAGCCCAGCCCAGCCCCCAGCCCAGCCCAGCCCAGCCCAGCCCAGCCCCACACAGCCCAGCCCAGCCCAGCCCCACACAGCCCAGCCCAGCCCAGCCCAGCCCAGCCCAGCCCCACACAGCCCAGCCCAGCCCAGCCCCACACAGCCCAGCCCAGCCCAGCCCAGCCCAGCCCAGTCTCCCCAGCCCAGCCCAGTCTCCCCAGCCCAGCCCAGCCCCCAGCCCAGCCCAGCCCAGCCCAGCCCCACACAGCCCCAGCCCAGCCCAACCCCAGCCCAGCCCAGCCCAGCCCAGCTCAGCCCAGCCCAGCCCAGCCCAGCCCAGCCCAGCTCTCCCTCCACCCCCTCAACCCCCCGCCTCGCTGCCCGCACCATGCCAAGTATGCACGTACCCGCTCACTCCAACCGCCCCCACCCCCACTTCACCTCTCCCCCACCCTCCCCTCCACTCCCCACACACCCACCCCCCCTCAATCCCCCCTCCCCCTCCACTCCCCCTCCCCCACCCTCCCCTCCACTCCCCACACACCCCCACACACCCTCTCCCCCACCCTCCCCTTCCACTCACCCCCTCCACTCCCCACACACCCCACCCCCTCCACTCCACCCCCCCTCCCCCCCCCCACACACCCTCATTGTCTCTCCCCTGTTTTCCATTCTTCTCCGGATGTTAAAGCCCCCGCCGGACGATGGCAAGTCCCGCGGCCGTTAAAGCCGCGCTGGACGATGGCAAGTCCCGCGGCCATTAAAGCCGCGCTGGGCGATGTAAGGCCACGCTCCGGGTTGTTTTCAACTCCTCAACTCCGGCGGGAGAAGTTGCCGTTGCGGGAGCTCTGAAAAGCGGTCTCCCACCAGGGACCCGCGAGCTCCCGATGTCACTGTCCACCGGGCCTGTGGCTGGAGCCTCCGATGCTCCGAAGTCAGGTCGCAGCCGCGCGCCACCACAGCTCTCTCCGCTCCGAAGCCGGCCACCTCCACGATGGTGAGTCCGCAGGCTCCGTGACTGGAGCCCCCAGGTCATTCCGGTTGGAGGCGGCTCCACGGTGCCAGGCCCCAACGACAACGGAGACCCAACAGGGAAAAGGTCGGGTCCCCCGTACAGGGATGAGATTTAAAAGTTTCCCCCGCCCCCCACATAGACACAGCTACAAACAATATATAGGTATGTTGCAAAGCCTACCTGAAGCGTCGCTGAAAATCTGTCCCAGCCCGTGTGCGCGATTTTGGCGCCGCTTAGAGGGGGGCGGGTTTAAAACGCGATTTTCCCTAGGCTGTTCCAATCGAGGATGTTCAGCCTAGTTAATTATTAACGGAAAATCGCTGGAATATTCCGGCGCTTTAGCTATTATTAGTTTTAAGGGCTTTATATAATTGTTGTAGTAGTTTAAAAATGAACCTCTAAACCCGCGACCACCGGCAACCAGCAGGGTCTCATACAGGGGACAACAGAAGGTAGGCTGTTTATTTTTACATTAAAAAGGGCTTCTTAAGATCCCTTTATACAAAGTTTAATGTTGCGAGTAGCTCATTTGGGCCCATTATATCCCGCAGTATTTTTCTGGGCATTTGAAGGCACAAATCTACCGCAATGTGAACGTTCTAAACCAGCGCGTTCACAGGATCCCACTAGAAAGCTGATTTAAATGGACTTTAATTTACAGCAATTGAACACTAAATTCCTTCCATTGGCCTATAAATTAATGTAAATGAGATTTTAAAATCATGTTTTATTGTGAATTATTTGTGAATATTATTTGGACACTTAGGCTATTTAAAAATGTTAATCATTTATTAAGAAATAGATAGATGTTTAGATCTAGTAATTGAAGTTTGAAATTAGCTCCAATTGGGTAACTAACTAATTATATGCTTTAATTTCAGGTCATCCAAGTAAGATTATTTTATATTTGTTTCAGAATGCTTCAATCTATAATAACTGAAAATTTCATTCAGTTCTCTTAATTTTTAAGAAGGTTATGGGCTTTTGACTGTCCACGATCACAGCTTTTTTGTTATATCCATAGAAAATCAATAGGGAACAAGATGCTAATTTCCGAGTATGAAAATGGCCATAACTTTTTAAATACTTGAGATATGAAAGTGAATTAGGTGTCAAATTAAACTTCTTGTTATGCTTTATCTGATGGGATAAATTGCAGACTTGATTTTTTAAATCTCAAAATTTTGTAACATTGCTACAATATATAAACTACCTCCCTCTTCTATCCCCTCTCCTCCTCCCCTCATAGACTCCCTCCCTCCCTCACCTCTCCCTCCTTCACCTTTCCCCTACCCTCAGTCACTTCCTACCCTCACCTTTCTCCTATCGCACTCCCCCACTAAACACAATGTTTAAATAATATTTCCCCCACTCACTCCCTCTCCTTACAACAATACAACAAATCTCTCTTTGCACTGTGGAACATTGTTGATTAGCAGCGAATGTAAATGAGATCCCATTGTGACGTCATAGCTGGAACCTGCCGGAACCTGCCAGCAGCATCCGCCAAGTTATTGGTCTCAAACTGGGGTTTTGTAAAGTTAAAAATGTTAATAACTTGTAAAATATAACATCAACCGGAACAAAACCTGATACAAACAACAACGGGACAATTGTGAGTAAGGTGGTGCAAAACTTGTAGTGCTGTCCGGTATCATATTGGCAAAGGTCCAGGAGCACATGGATACACTTACATAGAAACAAACAAGATGAGAGTTTTAGTAATATATATACGAGACCAAGTGGGACCCATTGGGCAACGCAATATTCCACCACTCACCCATTCCCCCGACACAACCCGTTTCCACCACTCACCCATTCCCCTGACACAACCCGTTTCCACCACTCCCCCATTCCCCCAACACAACCCATTCCCCCAACGCAATATTCCACCACTCACCCATTCCCCCAACACAACCCGTTTCCACCACTCACCCATTCCCCCAACACAACCCATTCCCCCAACGCAATATTCCACCCCTGACACCACCACTCACCCGTTCCCCCGACACAACCCGTTTCCACCACTCACCCGTTTCCCCAACACAACCCGTTTCCACCACTCACCCGTTCCCCCGACACAACCCGCAATATTCCACCACTCACCCATTCCCCCAACACAACCCGTTTCCACCACTCACCCATTCCCCCAACACAACCCGTTTCCACCACTCACCCATTCCCCTGACACAACCCATTCCCCAACGCAATATTCCACCACTCACCCGTTCCCCCGACACAACCCGTTTCCACCACTCACCCGTTCCCCCGACACAACCCGTTTCCACCACTCACCCATTCCCCCAACACAACCCATTCCCAGGGCTGCCAACTCTCACACTTTGAGCGTGAGAATCACGCCCTCAAGCAAACTCTCACGCCCTCACGCTGATCAGAAGTTTCTCACGCTCTGTGGTGAGAAATTCTGTGATCAACAAAAATGTCAAAACTCGGATAAACTGCATGGTCCGCGGGTGTTGGAGAGCCGGGGCTGCGGGAGGGATGGGAGCAGTGGGCGGGGACAGATGCGGGGAGTTGGGGCTGAGGGAGGGATGGGAGCAGTGGGTGGGGAGTTGGGGCTGGTGAGTTTGCGGGGCTGACGAGTATTTGCGCGGCTAGCGAGTCGCTCGCTGCAGCTCTGGTCACGGAGCGCTCCGGACAGTGCGAGAGTCCCGGGCCGTCGGGGGCATCGGAAGCTTCACTGCCGCGAGAGTCTCTGTGCCGAAGGGACAGACTCTCAAAGGGAGGTGGAGAGAGAGAGAGAGGGGAAGGAGACAGGGAGACGGGGGGAGTGAGAAGAGAGAGAGGGGTGAGAGGGAAGAAAGAGGCAAGAGAGGGGGGGAAAGGGAGGAGAGGGTTGGAGAGAATGGGAGAGACAGGGGGAAGAGAGAGGGGTGGTAAAAAGAGAGAGGGGGAATAGGGAGAGAGGGGGAAAGAGAAACAGGGAAAAGAGAGACAGATGGGGGGGCAAAGAGAAAGAGGAGATAGAGACAAAGAGAGAGGGGAGAGTGAGCGAGGGGGAGCAATGTGGGAGAGAGATATGTGGGAGAGAGAGAGAGAGAGAGGGAGAGAGAGGGGGGGAGAGAGAGGTGGAGAGGAGAGACAGAGAGGGGAGAGTGTGGTGGAGAGAGAGGGGGGAGAAAGAGAGGGAGAAAGAGAGAGAGAGAGAGGGGAGAGAGAGGGAGAGAGACACAGAGAGAGAGAGAGAGAGAGAGAGATAGAGAGAGAGAGAGAGAGAGAGATAGAGAGAGAGAGAGAGAGAGAGAGAGAGAGAGAGAGAGAGAGAGAGAGAAAAGAGAGAGAGAGAGGGGGGGAGAGAGAGGGGAGAGATAGAGGGGGGAAGAGAGAGGGGGGTTGAGAGGAGAGAGAGTGCATCCTGGAGGACAACCAGTAGCTGCTGGAAGTAAGTACCAAGCACTGGGTAGAAACGGTGGAAGGTCGTGGACTACAAATGGGGGTGGGTGGTGAAAGCATCCTGCTTGCCTGCTAGATTTTCACTTACTGTAACTGCAGGAAAAATGTTCCCGATGTTGGGGGAGTTCAGAACCATGGGTCACAGTTTCAGAATAAAGGGGGGGCCAGTTAGGACTGAGATGAGAACAAACTTTCATCACGCAGAGAGTTGTGAATCTGTGGAATTCTCTGCCACAGAAGGCAGTGCAGGCCAATTCACTGGGTGTTTTCAAGAGAGAGTTACATTTAGTTCTTGGGGCTAACGACATTAAGGGATATGGGGAAAAAACAGGAAAGAGGTACTGATTGTAGATGAATAGCCATGATCACATTGAATGGCAGTGCTGGCTCGAAGGGCCGAATGGCCTATTCCTGCACCTATTTTCTATGTTTCTATGCTTGAGTATATGGCAATAAAACTCGATCACTTGATTTTGAATCATTCATGCATGGTGGAGGTATAATGTAGTCATAGAGTGATACAGTGTGAAAACAGGCCCTTCGGCCCAACTTGCCCACACCCGCCAACATGTCACAGCTACACTACCTGCTTTTGGTCCATATCCCTCCAAACCTGTCCTATCCATGTAGCAGTCTAACTTTTTCTTAAATGTTGGGATGGTCCCAGCCTCAACTACCTCCTCTGGCAGCTTGTTCCATACACCCATCACCCTTTGTGTGGATAAAGTTACCCCTTAAAAAGTTACCTCTTAAAAATACTTCATACAAAAAACATTGAAATCATACTTCTACAGGGCACTAAAACATGATTTTAATACATTAAATTTCAAAAGGTTCCTACCCTGGGAGGGTGAACACCCTTCTTCCACACCCTCTCCCCACTCGGTTGCTCCACTCCCTCACCGGGTAACCCCAAGGCCAGCAATCAGTGATCGCACAGCCTCCCCCCTTTCAAAAATGCTCCAATCCAATTTAAAGCATATATATTGTATTCAAGTGTAAGTTAAAAGACTCGCTGCAGTATGCACCATATTGCACAATTCCAATGGAAACATGCAAATGTTCAGTACCAATGGGAGGGGGACACCCCCCTAACCCCCGCCCAGGTCGTTACGCTCCATCGGGCTTGGTCTCTCGCAATTTCTCACTCCCAACTCTCACCCAATGTTGACAGCCCTGGATTCCCCCAACGCAATATTTCACCACTCACCCATAGCCCCCTATTATGCAGGCATGTCTCATTTGCCCTCATTCTCCAACACTGCCTCCCCTTCCTCTGCACCCTCCCTCTTCCCTCTTCCCTCTTCCCTCTTCCCTCTTCCCTCTTCTCTCTGCTCTCTCTTCCTCCATTCCCTCCCTCACCACTCCCTCCTTCACCTTTCCCCTACCCTGTCACTCCTTCCCACCCTCCCTCCCTCCATCACCCCACTCCCTCCCTCCCTCCATCACCCCACTCCCTCCCTCCCTCCTCAGGTCCCAGTCCCACAGTCCCGACTGCCTGAGCCAATCCACCGGGGCCTGACCCCTACAGTCCCCGTCACTGCCCCCACCCCGTCACTGCCCCTCCCCACCCCCGTCCCCTCCCCCACCCCGTCCCCTCCCCTCCCCCCCCCCCGTCCCCCCCCCCTCCCCCCCACCCCGTCCCCTCCCCTCCCCACCCCCGTCCCCTCCCCTCCCCACCCCGTCACTGCCCCACCCCGTCCCCACCCCCACCCACCCCCGTCCCCACCCCCACCCACCCGGTCACTGCCCCCACCACGTCCCCCCCCTCCCCTCCCCCACCCCGTCCCCTCCCCCACCCCGTCCCCCTCCCCTCCCCACCCCGTCCCCTCCCCTCCCCCACCCCCCCCGTCACTGCCCCTCCCCTCCCCCACCCCGTCCCCTCCCCCTCCCCCATCCCTCCCCCTCCCCCACCCCGTCCCCTCCCCCACCCCAGTATCTGGTCATGGGAGGGAGGTGAGGAGCGAGTGGACAAGAGGGGGAGAGGGGTGAAGGAGCAGTGGGGGGAAAGTTGGGGTCTAGGATGGGGACAGAGGGAGCGGGGAGTTTACAATGAAATGAGGGCAATGAGACGGAAGGTGTGCGTGGAGTAACGGCTGGAATGGAGGGAGAGGGGAGTGGAGTAGAGTGGTGCAGGAGAGGGCTGGACAATTGGGGTCACCAGACACCGTTGTCACCTTGTACATCAGTCTCCTTCCATCCCGCAGAGCTGCAGGATTATTTCCCCACTACACCCACTGTCTGTCCACACTTTATTACAGATCCACACTCCGTACCAACTGGGGAATCCCAGGAAACACCAGCCCAACCCCAGGAGGATTTGTCCACCGTCCCAGAACCAGGTACAAGCTCAGGTATCGATGGAGGGAGGGGTAGTTGGGACAGTGGGGGGGAGAGTAGGGGAGGGTGACTCAGGAACGTGAGGTTGGGGTGGGAGAAGGTTTGAAGTTGGGGGAGGAGAGAGCGGGGCAAGGGGAGGTGAGGGTGGGGGAGGAGAGAGGGTGGGGTGGGGGAGGAGAGAGGGTGGGGGGGAGGTGAGGGTGGGGTGAGGGTGGGGTGGGGGGTGGTGAGGGTGGGGTGGGGGAGGAGAGAGGGTGGGGTGGGGGAGGAGAGAGGGTGGGGTGGGGGAGGTGAGGGTGGGGTGGGGGAGGAGAGAGGGTGGGGTGGGGGAGGTGAGGGAGGGGTGGGGTGGGGTGGGAGGGTGGGGTGGGGGTGGTGAGGGTGGGGTGGGGACAGGAGGGAGTGAGAGATAGGGGTGGGGTCAGTGTGACACGGGGGGAGATGAGGTGTGGAGGGAGGAGAGAGTCGAGGAGGGACAAGGAATCGTGGCTGGACCATATTTGAGGTGTGTAATGTTCAAGGCAAGATGTGTGACCTGTGAGACGTGGTGTGTGTTGGTGTTAGCACCGACTGCTGACTCTTCGTATCCACATCCCACTTCCCTCCTCACCAGCCATCTTGTGCGTTTTCACTTTCTCACCCTCCGTGCCCCCCCCTTCCCCAAGATCCATCGCCAGACATAACTCAGGAACCCCAGGGAACAACGACTGGAGACTGTGGTCAGGGTTTGACCAGTGACCCAGCAGGGTCTGCAAGCTATTAGTGGTGGGGAGTATGACACATAGAACAGGCCATTTGGCCCCACAATATCCACGCATGATGCCAAGTTAAACTGGCCCCTGGATACACACATCACTCCAGTTCCTGGAACATAGTGGAACATAGAACAGGACAGCACTGGAACAGGCCCATGGGACCACAATGTACATGTCTAACATATTGCCAAGCTGAACTATGTGTAGAACCAAAAGGTTAGAGCCCCATCAAAGCTCCATATAACTGCAACATAACATCCTGACTCTTATACTCACTGCCCCAAGCGATGAAGGCAAACATACCATATGCCTCCTTTATCAATGCATCTCCTTGTGTTGCCACGTTAAGGTTGTTACTGACTTACAACCTCTATATCTATGCTCTTATTGACATTAATGCTATATTTACCCCTTATATTTGACCTCCCAAAGTGCAGAACCTCATACATGCTTAGATTAAAGTCCATTGTGCTTTCTGTGCATATTTCTGTAGCTAATCTATCCTGCTGTATACTTTAACAGCCTTCCTCACCTCCACCAATGTTGTTTGGGGAAATCAAACGAGGGAGGGGGCTTCACAGTGACTAGTAGGGGCCTGGGAAGTGTTATAGACCAGTGTGATCTAGGGGTGCAGGTACATAGTGCTCTGAAAGTGGTATTGCAGGTAGATAGGGTGGGCAACAGGGCTTTTAGTTCAGTGACCTTCATCAGTCAAGTTATTGAGTATAAACATTTAGATATTCCTTTGCAGTTGTACAAGATGTTGGTGAGGCCACACTTGGAACATCATATCCAGTTTTGGCCCTAGGAACCCTGTTCTAGGAATGACATCACAAAGTTGGAAAGAGTGTGGAGAGAATTTACAGGGATGTTGCCAGGGCTCAAGGGCCTGGGCTATAGGGAGTTGATTGGGAAAGCTATGACTATTGCTTAGAACGCAGGAGTTTAATGGATATTCTTATTGAGGTGTTTAATCTTGATAGGAAGTGATAAGTTCAATGCTCATAGTCTTTCAGCCAGAAAACTGCAACAGAGGATACTATGGGTGGGTAATGGAATGAGCTGTTAGAGATGGTACATGAGGCAGGTACAATAACAACATTTATACGCCACATGAACAGGTACATGGACAAGAAAGATTTAGACTGATATGGGCTAAAGAGGGGCAAATGGGAGACATTTAGATGCGTTGAGATGGACAAGTTGGGCAGCTGGGTCTGGTTACGTGCTCTGATCTATGATTCTGTGGTCAGTCATTCACCCCAACTCAGAGTGGGGGAGTCAGTGGAGTGAGACATGTTTTGGAAGGAGAGTGGGTGAAGAGAGACTGGATGATACAGTATCGGACCGTGCTCTAGTAAATGGAAGGACCATGTAGAATCCTGATGACAGAGGGGAAGAAGCTGTTTCTGAGTCTGGTGGTGCGTGCTTTCAGGCTTCTGTAATTTCTGGCCTGACGGGTGTGGGGAAAAGAAGGAATGACCAGGGTGGGAAAGGCCCATGATTATTTTGGCTATTTTCCTTGTGTAGTGGGCAGTGTAGATGGAGTCAATGTTGGGATATCTGGTCTGTGTGACGGACTGGGCTGCATCCACAACTTGCTTCAATTTATTGTGCTATTGGGCAGAGCTGTTCACAAACCAAGCTGTGATGTAACCCCACAGTATGAGACCTATGGTGCATCTGTAGACGTTGGAGAAAAGTCAAATCTCCTCAGACTCCTGAGGAAGTGAAGACATTGATGTGGGTTTTTGGACTTTGCTCCCATGTTGTTGGTTCATGACAAATTGTTGGTCATATTTCTGGTTAGGAACTTGAAACTCTGACACATTTCTGGAGGAGTGGGTGTGCGGGAGAGTGCGGGCTCGCTGGAGAGGGGGAAGGAGAATGATGGGGAAGAGGTGAAGGAGAGGAGATGGGCAGAATGATATAAAGGCAGAGAGACTAATGGAGAGCAATGATTAATGCTGAGGGGAGCAGAACAATGACACAGGTGAGGGCTGGACAGCCGTTGTGTTCACCAGAGATTGGCGATGCCGTGTACTTCAGTCCCCATCCATCCCGCAGAGCTGCAGGATTATTTCCCCACTACACCCACTGTCTATCCACACTCCGTGGAACCCCAGGAAACAACAGCCCAACCCCAGGAGGATTTGTCCACTGTTCCAGAACTAGACACAACCTCAGGTATCGATGGAGGGGTCGTGATACAGTGGTCAAAGTAGGGGAAGGTGACTTGAGCAGAGGGTCTGGAGGGGGAGCTGTGGGTGGAGAGTGTTTGGAGTTGGGTGCAGGAGGGGTACATGGATGGGGGAGCTGGCAGGAGAGACTCTGCAAAGAGATGGGCCTGGAATCTGTTGGAGTGAGTGGAATCAGATTCATACAGCTTGGAAACAGTGCTAACTTGCCCACTCAACCTGTTCAACCTATTTCCCTCTCAGTCTAATCTATCTTCTATCTCTCTATACATAACTAAACCTCTGATCTTGTGCTCTTCCGGTTTGCGGCGTTTTTCAATTTGTACCAAAACGGTACGAGATAGCGCTACTATTTTTTGCCAGGTTACTCATTGTTCTCCGGTGCTGCGAGAGCAACAAGTTCCCTTCTGATCGGTGGTAAATTGTAAAAGTTATCAAGGTTTAAATATCTTGAAAACCGCGCGTGCGTAATTTCCTTCAGTCGGATCCACACAGATTGGTCTCTTCTCCTGTCAGTCAATGCCACGGTCAGGATAGCGACGCCCCCTTCCTGCCCCACCGGCGGCAGCTTGTCCCGCCTCACTCACAAACTGGTGAGGAGTGGGGAATAGAGGGATAGTCGGGGGTAGGGAGCGCAGAGCAGTTATGGAGGGAGGGAGTGACTGAGGGTCGAGGAAAGGAGAGGGAGGGAGAGTGAGGGAGGGATTGGGGGAGGGGAGGACGAGAGGGGATAGAAGAGGAAGGGGAGGGAGTGCTGGGGATGAGGAGAAATGAGCCATGCCTGCGTAGTTGGGGGCTATAGGTAAGTGGTGCAATATTACGTTGGAGGGACGGGTTGCGTTGGGGGATCGTGTGTGTGGTGGAATATTGTAATGGGCAGCGGGTTGCGTTGGGGGACCAGGCCTCCCGTGTGACAGGGTCCCACTTAGTCTAGTTATTTTTTTAAAGTAGTGATCATACCTGCCTTAACTACCTCCTCCTGCAGCTTGTAACAAATACCTACCACCCTTTGTGTAAAAAACCCCTCTCCTTAAACCTATTTCCTCCGATTCTGCATTTCCCTACTCTGGGAAAAGACTGCATTTCCCCGAACTTTTCCTCTCATGAAGTCCTAGTCGGCTCAACATCTACCTCTGGCTCAGGCCCTCGAGTCCTGGCATTTTTGTCTAAAATCTTCTCTGCAACATCAGTAGTTGGGATGTGCCCTGGGTGGAGGAGTTTCAAACAGTGAGGGGGGGCAGGTCTTGGAGAGAGGGATAGGGGGGCAAGTAGATATATTGGAAATGAGTAAGTATAGAAGAACGGAATGATGGGTAAGGAGGGAGTGGGTGACTGGTGATTGAGGGTGGAGGAGGAAAGAGAGTGGAGAGGTCGAGGAGAATGTATTTGATGACTGACTGATGCTTCCAGTCCTTTAGTTCCTGCAGACCTACTAGATTATTCCCTCCACTAGACCCACTGTCTGTCCACACTTGATTACAGATCCACACTCCGTACCAACATCAGTAGTCGATGGGCCGAATTGCCTCATTCTGTTCCATGACGTAACCTCCCAAAGTGCAGAACCTCACACATGTTCAGATTAAAGTCCATTAGTGCAGAAATTCAGCCCAACTCAGAGTGGGGGGGGGTCACGTGGAGTAAGACATGTTTCGGAAGGAGAGTGGGTGAAGAGAGACTGGATGATACTTCCAGTCCTTTAGTTCCCAAACACTTTTTCCAATCTGATGACCTGTTGTGGTGTTACTACACTCCCGTTTCTCTGTTCCATTATTCCAGATCACCAGATGTCCACAGGGGAACAGACCCAGGAATCATCGACTGGAGAATCCACCCAGGAACCGTCTTCTGTCCCAGTGGGAGACACATCCTCAGGTACCAAGTCCTCTCACATGTTATTGCTTGTCCTCATTAACCCTACAGCCGGTTTTTGGAGAGGGCGGTAGTTTGTTCAACAGTGGACAATAATCCCCCTTGGATTGATAGACACAAAATGCTGGAGTAGCTCAGCGGGTCAGGCAGCATCTCTGGAAAAAAGGAATAGGTGACGTTTCAGGTTGAGGCCCTTCTTCAGACTTCATCCTTGGATTGAGGATGGTTGAGGATGTGGCGCCGACACACAAGAGGCCGAAGCAAAGAAGTTGAAGCTAAAGAATCTAATAGAAACGAGGCGGAAACGCCAATGAACCGAATGGCTGCGTCGCCCAAAAGCAAAGTTACCGAATGGCCGCTCTGTCGAAACGCCACCTACCCGAATGGCGGCGTCGCCTACAGGCCAACGGACCGAATGGCCGCTCAACAGAAACGTCCAATAATGGACATGACGTTGCCGGGGGGCGGGACTTGTCAGCGATTGGTCCAGACCCCCATGTCCATCACATCACTTTGTCCCAAACCTCCGCTTCACCCGACCCACAGCCCGGGGAGGCTGGCCGTGGGAGAGTGGGGGCTGCCCCGAGGGATGCGCACCTTCCGCCACTTTCAACTTGGTGCTTGGGTTCAGACTGTCCAGTTACATATGGCTTGTGTGGGAAAATGAACCCCATGCTCCCGTCTCCCCCTTCTCTCTCCCCTCTTCTCTCTCTCCCCCTCTGTCTCTCTCCCTTCTCTCTCCTCCTCTCTCTCCCCTCGTCTCTCTCTCCTCCTCACCTAGATGGTAATAAATAAACCGTCTGTTCCCGCGGCCGGGGTGAATCACCCTGGTGTGGAGGTTGGGGTCCGATCGCGGTGCATCGAGGTCAGTGACTGTGGGACTCTCCCGCCGGTGGAGACAAAGGGGGAGAGAAGGGGAGAGAGAGAGAAGGGGGAGAAGGGGAGAGAGAGAAGGGGGAGAAGGGGAGAGAGAGAGAGAGAAGGGGGAGAGAAGGGGGAGACGGGAGTGTGGGGTTCATTTTCCCACACAAGCCAAAGGTGACTGGGCAATCTGAACCCAAGCACCAAGTTGAACGCTGTCGAAGGTGTGCATCGGTCGGGACAGCGTTACTCCAGCACTTTGTGTTTTTCTTTGTAAAGCAGCTCCTGCAGTTCCGTGTGCCTCCATATGGGTTTAATGGGCAAGGGAGTTTAAGTGGTTAGTGGGGTGGGTTGCAGGCTTCAAGGAAGGGTTATAACTTGGGGTTGTGAGCAGGGGTGGGTTTTCTCTGAGGATCAGACCAGGGCAGAGCAACAGCTGAGGGGTTATGGGAACTAAGGAGGCAAAATGGTGCAAAGAATGAGAAATGTAAGATCAGTGGGATGGGTAATGAGTTGTGGTAGTGGTAGGTGAGTGGTGCAATATTACGTTGGGGGGACGGGTTGCGTTGGGGGACCAGGCCTCCCGTGTGACAGGGTCCCACTTAGTCTAGTTATTTTTTTAAAGTAGTGATCATACCTGCCTTAACTACCTCCTCCTGCAGCTTGTAACAAATACCTACCACCCTTTGTGTAAAAACCCCTCTCCTTAAACCTATTTCCTCCGATTCTGCATTTCCCTACTCTGGGAAAAGACTGCATTTCCCCGAACTTTTCCTCTCATGAAGTCCTAGTCGGCTCAACATCTACCTCTGGCTCAGGCCCTCGAGTCCTGGCATTTTTGTCTAAAATCTTCTCTGCAACATCAGTAGTTGGGATGTGCCCTGGGTGGAGGAGTTTCAAACAGTGAGGGGGGGCAGGTCTTGGAGAGAGGGATAGGGGGGGCAAGTAGATATATTGGAAATGAGTAAGTATAGAAGAACGGAATGATGGGTAAGGAGGGAGTGGGTGACTGGTGATTGAGGGTGGAGGAGGAAAGAGAGTGGAGAGGTCGAGGAGAATGTATTTGATGACTGACTGACACAGGGGGCAGGGCAGAGAGGGAGAGGAGGGTGGAGGGAGAGAGGGAGAGTGCGAGATCAAATGCAGCTCTGTCGGAGAGAGGGTTGAGTGGGAACATAGAAGTGTGGTGAGGACTGTGTTTCAGGAGTGGGCATTGTTGAAGGCCAGATACATCACCTGTGGGACTTGGTGTGTGTTAACATGGACTGGTGACTCTTCATCTGTGCAGCTGTCTTCTCTCCTGATCAGCTGTTCAATGTGTTTTTACTCTTTCACCCTCACTGTCCCACCTCTACTCTCTTCTTCCAGATCCACCATCGGACACGACTCAGGATCCCCAGGAGGCAACGACTGAAGGCTCTTGTCAGGGTTTGACCAGTGACCCAGCAGGGTCTGCAAGCTCAGGTATCATTATATCTCCACGTGGGGTTTAGTTTTGATAAACAGTGAGCTGCCCAGCGAGTACGAGCATGATCCAACACACTAGGGTCAAACATATGACCGCAAAACGGGGAACGAGAATTGGAAGAGCAAATATGTAAGGAGATAGCAGATATTAGTAGTAAGCACAAGGTAGTGATTGTGGGAGATTTCAACTTTCCACACATAGACTGGGAAGCGCATTCTGTAAATGGGCTGGATGGGTTGGAGTTTGTAAAATGTGTGCTGGATAGTTTTTTGCAGCAATACATAGAGGTACCTACTAGAGGAGGGGCAGTGCTGGACCTCCTGTTAGGAAATGAGATGGGACAGGTGGCGGAGGTATGCGTTGGGGAGCACTTCGGGTCCAGTGATCACAATACCATTAGTTTCAATATAATTATGGAGAGGGTCAGAACTGGACCTAGGGTTGCGATTTTTGATTGGAGAAAGGCTAACTTTGATGCGATGCGAGATGATTTAAAAGGAGTGAACTGGGACATTTTGTTTTATGGGAAAGATGTAGAAGAGAAATGGAGGACATTTAAAGGAGAAATTTTAAGAGTACAGAATCTTTATGTTCCTGTTCGGTTGAAAGGAAACAGTAAAAATTGGAAAGAGCCCTGGTTTTCAAGGGAAATTGGACATGGACAGGGTCTCTGGCCGTGTGAGGCAGTGGCTCTACCAGCCGCTCCACTGTCGCCCAGTAATTGTACCCGAGGACGTGCAAACTCCCACACACACAGAGCAGAATAGGTCAGGGTGTCTGGCGCTGTGTGGCAGCGACTCTACCAGCTGCTCCACAGTTCCCAATAAAGCAACGGTGGCGCAGCGGTAGAGTTGCTGCCTTGCAGTGAATGCAGCGCCGGAGACCCGGGTTCGATCCCGACTACGGGTGCTGTCTGTACGGAGTTTGTACATTATCCCCGTGACCTGTGAGATCATCGGTTTCCTCCCACACTCCAAAGACGTGCAGGTTTTTAGGCTAATTGGCTTGGTGTAAATGTAAAAATTGTCCCTAGTGTGTGTTGGATAGTGTTAATGTGGGGATGGCTGGATGGTACGGACCCGGTGGGCCGAAGGGCCCGTTTCTGTGCTGTATCTCTAAACTAAACAAAAGTTACCTGGAGTATTGCGTACAGTTTTGGTCTCCAAATCTGAGGAAGGACATTATTGCCATAGAGGGAGTGCAGAGACAGTTCACCAGACTGATTCCTGGGATGTCAGGACTGTCTTATGAAGAAAGACTGGATAGACTTGGTTTATACTCTCTAGAATTTAGGAGATTGAGAGGGGATCTTATAGAAACTTACAAAATTCTTAAGGGGTTGGACAGGCTAGATGCAGGAAGATTGTTCCCGATGTTGGGGAAGTCCAGGACAAGGGGTCACAGCTTAAGGATAAAGGGGAAATCCTTTAAAACCGAGATGAGAAGAACTTTTTTCACACAGGGAGTGGTGGATCTCTGGAACTCTCTGCCACAGAGGGTAGTTGAGGCCAGTTCATTGGCTATATTTAAGAGGGAGTTAGATGTGGTCCTTGTGGCTAAAGGGGATCAGGGGTTATGGAGAGAAGGCAGGTACAGGATACTGAGTTGGATGATCAGCCATGATCATATTGAATGGGGGTGCAGGCTCGAAGGGCCGAATGGCCTACTATTGCACCTAATTTCTATGTTTCTATCTTGTTCGGAAAAAGAGGGAGATCTACAATAATTATAGGCAGCATGAAGTAAATGAGGTGCTTGAGGAGTATAAGGAATGTAAAAAGAATCTTAAGAAAGAAATTAGAAAAGCTAAAAGAAGATATGAGTTTGCTTTGGCAAGTAAGGTGAAAGTCAATCCAAAGGGTTTCTACAGCTATATTAATAGCAAAAGGATATCGAGGGATAAAATTGGTCCATTAGAGAGTCAGAGTGGACAACTATCTGCAGAGCCAAAAGAGATGGGGGAGATATTGAACAATATTTTTTCTTCGGTATTCACCAAGGAGAAGGATATTGAATTATGTGAGGTAAGGGAAACTAGTAGAGTAGCTATGGACACTATGAGGTTCAAAGTAAAAGAAGTACTGACACTTTTGAAAAATATAAAAGTGGATAAGTCTCCAGGTCCTGACAGGATATTCCCTAGGACATTGAGGGAAGTTAGTGTAGAAATAGCAGGGGCTATGACAGAAATATTTCAAATGTCATTAGAAACGGGAATAGTCCCCGAGGATTGGCGTACTGCGCATGTTGTTCCATTGTTTAAAAAGGGGTCTAAGAGTAAACCTAGCAATTATAGACCTGTTAGTTTGACTTCAGTGGTGGGCAAATTAATGGAAAAGATACTTAGAGATAATATATATAAGCATCTAGATAAACAGGGTCTGATTAGGAACAGTCAACATGGATTTGTGCCTGGAAGGTCATGTTTGCCTAATCTTCTTGAATTTTTTGAAGAGGTTACTAGGGAAATTGACGAGAGTAAAGCAGTGGATGTTGTCTATATGGACTTTAGTAAGGCCTTTGACAAGGTTCCTCATGGAAGGTTGGTTAAGAAGGTTCAACTGTTGGGTATAAATGCAGGAATAGCAAGGTGGATTCAACAGTGGCTGAATGGGAGAAGCCAGAGGGTAATGGTGGATGGCTGTTTATCGGGTTGGAGGCAGGTGACTATTGGGGTGCCTCAGGGATCTGTGTTGGGTCCTTTGTTGTTTGTCATGTACATCAATGATCTGGATGAAGGTGTGGTAAATTGGATTAGTAAGTATGCAGATGATACCAAGATAGGGGGTGTTGTGGATAATGAAGAGGATTTCCAAAGGCTACAGAGTGATTTAGGCCATTTGGAAAAATGGGCTGAAAGATGGCAGATGGAGTTTAATGCTGATAAATGTGAGGTGCTACACCTTGGCAGAACAAATCAAAATAGGACGTACATGGTAAATGGTAGGGAATTGAAGAATACAGTTGAACAGAGGGATCTGGGTATAACCGTGCATAGTTCCTTGAAGGTGGAATCTCATATAGATAGGGTGGTAAAGAAAGCTTTTGGTATGCTAGCCTTTATAAATCAGAGCATGGAGTATAGAAGCTGGGATGTAATGTTAAAATTGTACAAGGCATTGGTGAGACCAAATCTAGAGTATGGTGTACAATTTTGGTCGCCCAATTATAGGAAGGATGTCAACAAAATAGGGAGAGTACAGAGGAGATTTACTAGAATGTTGCCTGGGTTTCAACAACTAAGTTACAGAGATAGGTTGAATAAGTTAGGTCTTTATTCTCTGGAGCGCAGAAGGTTAAGAGGGGACCTGATAGAGGTCTTTAAAATGATGAGAGGGGTAGACAGAGTTGATGTGGACAAGCTTTTCCCTTTGAGAATAGGGAAGATTCAAACAAGAGGACATGACTTCAGAATTAAGGGACAGAAGTTTAGGGGTAATATGAGGGGGAACTTCTTTACTCAGAGAGTGGTAGCGGTGTGGAATGAGCTTCCAGTGGAAGTGGTGGAGGCAGGTTCATTGGTATCATTTAAAAATAAATTGGATAGGCATATGGATGAGAAGGGAATGGAGGGTTATGGTATGAGTGCAGGCAGGTGGGACTAAGGGGAAAAAACATTTGTTCGGTACGGACTTGTAGGGCCGAGATGGCCTGTTTCCGTGCTGTAATTGTTATATGGTTATATGGGTATATGACTCTGTAAGGCAGCAACTCCACCATTGCACCAGCGTGCAATGCAAGAGGGAGTTAAAGTTGTTAGTGGGGTCAGCCGTGTACCACAGTGTCCTTCCATCCTGCAGACCTACTAGATTATTCCCTCCACTAGACCCACTGTCTGTCCACACTTGATTACAGATCCACACTCCGTACCAACATCAGTAGTCGATGGGCCGAATTGCCTCATTCTGTTCCATGACATAACCTCCCAAAGTGCAGAACCTCACACATGCTCAGATTAAAGTCCATTAGTGCAGAAATTCACCCCAACTCAGAGTGGGGGGGTCACGTGGAGTAAGACATGTTTCGGAAGGAGAGTGGGTGAAGAGAGACTGGATGATGCTTCCAGTCCTTTAGTTCCCAAACACTTTTTCCAATCTGATGACCTGTTGTGGTGTTACTACACTCCCGTTTCTCTGTTCCATTATTCCAGATCACCAGATGTCCACAGGGGAACAGACCCAGGAATCATCGACTGGAGAATCCACCCAGGAACCGTCTTCTGTCCCAGTGGGAGACACATCCTCAGGTACCAAGTCCTCTCACATGTTATTGCTTGTCCTCATTAACCCTACAGCCGGTTTTTGGAGAGGGCGGTAGTTTGTTCAACAGTGGACAATAATCCCCCTTGGATTGGTAGACACAAAATGCTGGAGTAGCTCAGCGGGTCAGGCAGCATCTCTGGAAAAAGGAATAGGTGACGTTTCAGGTTGAGGCCCTTCTTCAGACTTTACCCTTGGATTGAGGATGGTTGAGGGAACCGCTGTAGAAATGCTGCCTACCCGCTGAGTTACTCCAGCACTTTGTGGCTTTCTTTGTAAAGCAGCTCCTGCAGTTCCGTGTGCCTCCATATGGGTTTAATGGGCAAGGGAGTTTAAGTGGTTAGTGGGGTGGGTTGCAGGCTTCAAGGAAGGGTTATAACTTGGGGTTGTGAGCAGGGGTGGGTTTTCTCTGAGGATCAGACCAGGGCAGAGCAACAGCTGTGGGGTTATGGGAACTAAGGAGGCAAAATGGTGCAAAGAATGAGAAATGTAAGATCAGTGGGAGGGGTAATGAGTTGTGGTTGTTTAGGTTTATTGTTGTCACATGTGGTGAGGTTCTGAGTGAGGGGTGGCAGGTCTTGGAGAGAGGGATAGGGGGGCAAGTTGATATATTGGAAATGAGTAAGTATAGAAGAACGGAATGATGGGTAAGGAGGGAGTGGGTGACTGGTGATTGAGGGTGGAGGAGGAAAGAGAGTGGAGAGGTCGAGGAGAATGTATTTGATGACTGACTGACACAGGGGGCAGGGCAGAGAGGGAGAGGAGGGTGGAGGGAGAGAGGGAGAGTGTGAGATCAAATGCAGCTCTGTCGGAGAGAGGGTTGAGTGGGAACATAGAAGTGTGGTGAGGACTGTGTTTCAGGAGTGGGCATTGTTGAAGGCCAGATACATCACCTGTGGGACTTGGTGTGTGTTAACATGGACTGGTGACTCTTCATCTGTGCAGCTGTCTTCTCTCCTGATCAGCTGTTCAATGTGTTTTTACTCTTTCACCCTCACTGTCCCACCTCTACTCTCTTCTTCCAGATCCACCATCGGACACGACTCAGGATCCCCAGGAGGCAACGACTGAAGGCTCTTGTCAGGGTTTGACCAGTGACCCAGCAGGGTCTGCAAGCTCAGGTATCATTATATCTCCACGTGGGGTTTAGTTTTGATAAACAGTGAGCTGCCCAGCGAGTACGAGCATGATCCAACACACTAGGGTCAAACATATGACTCTGTAAGGCAGCAACTCCACCATTGCACCAGCGTGCAATGCAAGAGGGAGTTAAAGTGGTTAGTGGGGTCAGCCGTGTACCACGGTGTCCTTCCATCCTGCAGACCTACTAGATTATTCCCTTCACTAGACCCACTGTCTGTCCACACTTGATTACAGATCCACACTCCGTACCAACATGAGTAATCGATGGGCCGAATTGCCTCATTCTGTTCCATGACATAACCTCCCAAAGTACAGAACCTCACACATGCTCAGATTAAAGTCCATTAGTGCAGAAATTCACCCCAACTCAGAGGGGGGGGGGGGGGGGGGGGGGGGGGGGGGGGGGGGGGGGGGGGGGGGGTGGAGTAAGACATGTTTCGGAAGGAGAGTGGGTGAAGAGAGACTGGATGATGCTTCCAGTCCTTTAGTTCCCAAACACTTTTTCCAGTCTGATGACCTGTTGTGGTGTTACTACACTCCCGTTTCTCTGTTCCATTATTCCAGATCACCAGATGTCCACAGGGGAACAGACCCAGGAATCATCGACTGGAGAATCCACCCAGGAACCGTCTTCTGTCCCAGTGGGAGACACATCCTCAGGTACCAAGTCCTCTCACATGTTATTGCTTGTCCTCATTAACCCTACAGCCGGTTTTTGGAGAGGGCGGTAGTTTGTTCAACAGTGGACAATAATCCCCCTTGGATTGATAGACACAAAATGCTGGAGTAGCTCAGCGGGTCAGGCAGCATCTCTGGAAAAAAGGAATAGGTGACGTTTCAGGTTGAGGCCCTTCTTCAGACTTCACCCTTCTATGCCTCCATATGGGTTTAATGGGCAAGGGAGTTTCAGTGGTTAGTGGGGTGGGTTGCAGGCTTCAAGGAAGCGTTATAACTTGGGGTTGTGAGCAGGGGTGGGTTTTCTCTGAGGATCAGACCAGGGCAGAGCAACAGCTGAGGGGTTATGGGAACTAAGGAGGCAAAATGGGGCAAAGAATGAGAAATGTAAGATCAGTGGGAGGGGTAATGAGTTGTGTTTGTTTAGGTATATTGTTGTCACATGTGGTGAGGTTCTGAGTGAGGGGGAACAGGTCTTGGAGAGAGGGATAGGGGGGCAAGTAGATATATTGGAAATGAGTAAGTATAGAAGAACGGAATGATGGGTAAGGAGGGAGTGGGTGACTGGTGATTGAGGGTGGAGGAGGAAAGAGAGTGGAGAGGTCGAGGAGAATGTATTTGATGACTGACTGACACAGGGGGCAGGGCAGAGAGGGAGAGGAGGGTGGAGGGAGAGAGGGAGAGTGCGAGATCAAATGCAGCTCTGTCGGAGAGAGGGTTGAGTGGGAACATAGAAGTGTGGTGCGGACTGTGTTTCAGGAGTGGGCATTGTTGAAGGCCAGATACATCACCTGTGGGACTTGGTGATGGCAAGGGGAGGAGGTAGGGAGAGATGGCTACGGGGGAGAGAGAGGGGTGAGATGGCAGGGGAGGGGCCATGAAATCAATGGGATTATGCTGGACAGATTGCAATGTGTAACGGATGGAATGATGGAGTGGAGGGAGAGGGATGGACAATTGTTGGGGTCACCAGAGACTGGTGTTGGCCGTGCACTTCAGAGCTGCGGGATTATTTTCCCTCTACACCCACTGTCTGTCCACACTTTATTACAGATCCACACTCCGTACCAACTGGGGAATCCCAGGAAACAACAGCCCAACCCCAGGAGGATTTGTCCAAGGTCCCAGAACCAGATACAAGCTCAGGTATCTGACGACATTGGTATCTCCAAGATGATGGCATTTTTAAAGTGGAGATTTACAGTTTCTGATTACAAAGTTGGTCAAAGGTTTGGAGGGGAAGACAGGAGAATAGGGTTGACAGGGAACGATATATCAACCATGAGTAGTCGATGGGCCGAATTGCCTCATTCTGTTCCATGACATGAATTTATGGACATGAGATTGAGGATGAAGTGGAAATAAGTGGAGAGCTTGAGGAGAATATATTTTGTAGACAGACCGACGCATAGGGCCAGGGGCTGAATGCTGAAGTCGGAGAGAGTCAGAGAGAGTGTGAGAGTACTCTACAAGAGCACGGCTTTACAAGGGAGCGAGGCGTAGACCGTGTTCGAGGAGTTTGTAATGTTGAAGGTGAGACGTGTGACCTGTCCGTGACCCTTGGTATATTGTGGTGTTAGCATGGACTCTTTGTGTCTGCAGCCGACTTCCCACCTGATCTGCTGATCATTGTGTTTTCATCTCTCACCCTCCCTATCCCACCTCCATTCTCTTCTTCCAGATCCACCATTGGGCACAACTCAGGAACCCCAGGGAACAACGAGTGGAGGCTCTGGTCAGGGTTTGACCAGTGACCCAGCAGGGTCTGTAAGCTCAGGTATCAGTGGTGGGGAGAGTGAAACACAGAACAGTACAGGAACAAGCCCATTGTCCCACAATATCCGTGCCACAGATAATGCTGTTAAACATATCTCCTCTGCCTGCACCTAATCCATATCCTTCTATTCATTGCATGTCCACTTGCCTAAACAAAATACTCGTTGACAGCCATTACCTCTGAAACTCAAAGCCCTGACAGATGAAGGCAAGCAAACCATATGCCTTTCTATCATTGCCACTTTGAGGTTGTTATAGACTTGGACCCCAAAACCCCTCTGCACATCAATGGTCTCAAGGGTCTCGCTATTAACCATAATTTCTCGTTATATACGGATTCCAAAGGTCAACACCTCACACTTACTCGGACTAAACTCCATCTGCCATTTCTCTGCCCATTTCTGTAGCAAATCTACACCCACTGAATACTTTGACAGCCTTCCTCACCATCTGCACCTTCACCAAATGTATCATCTCTACACATTTACAAAAGACACAAAGTGCTGGACTAACTCAGCAGGTCAAGCAGCATCTCCGGAGAACATGGACATTTCCCAGTGAAACTCCAACGTCAGATGTGGGCTAACCTAATAACTGCTGCCCCCATTTTAGTCTCCCTGGTGTCGGTCTAATAGTGCTGTAATGTCCTTTGCCCCAATTTAATATTTCCCCCAAGGTCCAGACACACCTATTCATAACTCTCTTAAAACTGTGATCACTTTCCCAAAATGCTCTCCCACTGAAACACCAGGCGAGGCTCATTTCCGTGCTGCAGAGCTGCAGGATTATTTCCCCACTACACCCACTGTCTGTCCACACTTTATTACAGATCCACACTCTGTACCAACTGGGGAACCCCAGGAAACACCAGCCCAACCCCAGGAGGATTTGTCCACTGTCCCAGAACTAGACACAAGCTCAGGTATAGATGGAGGGATCATTGGAGCAGTGGGGGATGGGTTGGGGAGGGGAACATGAGATGAGAAAATAAATCAGGAAAGGTAGTCAAAGGTCAAAGGTCAGGAGATCAGAGTGCATCCGTGGATAACAAGAGAAATCAGGGATAGTATCAAAGCGAAGGATGAAGCGTACAAATTAGCCAGAAAAAGCAGCCTATCGGAGGACTGGGAGAAATTCAGAGACCAGCAGAGGAGGACAAAAGGCTTAATTAGGAAAGGGAAAATAGATTATGAAAGAAAACTGGCAGGTGTGGCGGCTCCTAAGGGTCGTCCCATTATACTGCCGAACCCCTCGGCACAGGAGTGGTGCAGTCCGGAGGCGGTCCTTAGCCGGAGGGTATAAAAGGCAGGGTTTGGGTGCCATCTTGGCCTGGTTTCGTCTTCCCCTGAACCGGGAGGAAATACTAGAAATTCTCAAACTGCGGACTACTTGCCTCATTTGAGACCCACGCACTACACAGGGAACATAAAAACTGACTGCAAAAGTTTTTATAGATATGTGAAGAGAAAAAGATTAGTTAAAACAAATGTAGGTCCCTTGCAGTCAGAAACAGGTGAGTTGATCATGGGGAACAAGGATATGGCGGACCAATTGAATAAATACTTTGGTTCTGTCTTCACTAAGGAAGACATAAATAATCTGCTGGAAATAGCAGGGGACCGGGGGTCAAATGAGATGGAGGAACTGAGTGAAATCCAGGTTAGCCGGGAAGTGGTGTTGGGTAAATTGAACGGATTAAATGCCGATAAATCCCCAGGGCCAGATAGGCTGCATCCCAGAGTACTTAAGGAAGTAACCCCAGAAATAGTGGATGCATTAGTGATAATTTTTCAAAACTCTTTAGATTCTGGAGTAGTTCCTGAAGATTGGCGGGTAGCTAATGTGACCCCACTTTTTAAAAAGGGAGGGAGAGAGAAAACGGGGAATTACAGACCAGTTAGTCTAACATCGGTAGTGGGGAAACTGCTAGAATCAGTTATTAAAGATGGGATAGCAGCACATTTGGAAAGTGGTGAAATCATTGGACAAAGTCAGCATGGATTTATGAAAGGTAAATCATGACTGACGAATCTTATAGATTTTTTCGAGGATGTAACTATTAGAATGGATAAGGGAGAACCAGTGGATGTGTTATATCTGGACTTTCAGAAGGCTTTCGACAAGGTCCCACATAAGAGATTAGTATACAAACTTAAAGCACACGGCATTGGGGGTTCAGTATTGATGTGGATAGAGAACTGGCTGGCAGACAGGAAGCAAAGAGTAGGAGTAAACGGGTCCTTTTCACAATGGCAGGCAGTGACTAGTGGGGTACCGCAAGGCTCAGTGCTGGGACCCCAGCTATTTACAATATGTATTAATGATTTAGACGAGGGAATTGAATGCAATATCTCCAAGTTTGCGGATGACACGAAGCTGGGGGGCAGTGTTAGTTGTGAGGAGGATGCTAGGAGGCTGCAAGGTGACTTGGATAGGCTGGGTGAGTGGGCAAATGTTTGGCAGATGCAGTATAATGTGGATTAATGTGAGGTTATCCACTTTGGTGGCAAAAACAGGAAAGCAGACTATTATCTGAATGGTGGTCGATTAGGAAAAGGGGAGATGCAACGAGACTTGGGTGTCATGGTACACCAGTCATTGAAGGTAGGCATGCAGGTGCAGCAGGCAGTGAAGAAAACGAATGGTATGTTAGCATTCATAGCAAAAGGATTTGAGTATAGGAGCAGGGAGGTTCTACTGCAGTTGTACAGGGTCTTGGTGAGACCACACTTGGAGTATTGCGTACAGTTTTGGTCTGAGGAAAGACATTATTGCCATAGAGGGAGTGCAGAGAAGGTTCACCAGACTGATTCCTGGGATGTCAGGACTTTCATATGAAGAATGAGTGGATAGACTTGGTTTGTACTCACTAGGATTTAGACGATTGAGGGGGAATCTTATAGAAACTTACAACATTCTTAACGGGTTGGACAGGCTAGATGCAGGAAGACTGTTCCCGATGTTGGGGAAGTCCAGGACAAGGGGTCACAGTTTAAGGATAAGGGGAAATCTTTTAGGACCGAGATGAGGAAAACATTTTTCACACAGAGAGTGGTGAATCTCTGGAATTCTCTGCCACAGAAGGTAGTTGAGGCCAGTTAATTGGCTATATTTAAGAGGGAGTTAGATGTGGCCCTTGTGGCTAAAGGGATCAGGGGGTATGGAGAGAAGGCAGGTACAGGATACTGAGTTGGATGATCAGCCATGATCATATTGAATGGCAGTGCAGGCTCGAAGGGCCGAATGGCCTCTACTCCTGCACCTATTGTCTATGTTTCTAAAGTTTGTCTGACTGACAGAAAGCAAAGAGTGTAAATAAAGGATGTCTTTTCTGGTTGGCTGCAAGTGACAAGTGGTGTTCCACAGTGGCCAGTGTTGATTCAACTACTTGCCATGTTGTATGTTAAAGATCGGTATATAGAATTGATGGCATTGTGTCTAAGTTGGCGGATAATATGAAGATAGGCGGAGGGGCAGTAGTATTGAGGAAGCAGGGTCTCTGTAGAAGGACTTAGACAAGTTGACAGGTTAGGGAAAGAAGTGGCAAATGGAATACAGAACAGTAAAGTGTGAGGTCATGCACTTTGGTAGAAGGAATACTGTGAATGTTTAGAAATGGTGAGAGGATTAATAAATCTGAAGAAAGCGCTGGAGTAACTCAACGGGACAGGCAGCATCTCTGGAGAGAAGGAATGGATGACATTTCTGGTCGAGACCCTTCTTCAGACTGATAATAAATCTGAGTTGGGAATTTGGAATGCTGATGCAGGATTCCCAATAGATTAACTTGCAGGTTGAATCGTTAGTAAGGAAGGCAAATGCAATGTTAGCATTCGAGAGGATTCGAATGTTAAACAAATTATATAATGCTGAGGCTTCATTAATGGTCAGACCAGTGGAATAATGTGGGCACTTTTTGGCCCCATATCTGAGGAAGGATGTGCTGGCTTTTGAGATGCTCCATATGTTTATATCAGTGATCCTGTGGATGATAGAGGATGAGGAGTGTTTGCTGGCACTGGGCCTGTAGTCACTGGAGATTAGAAGGACAAGGGGGATCTCATTGAATCTTACCCAATAATGAAAGGCCCAGGCAGAGTGGAAGTGGGGAGAGGGAGAGTCTAGGAACAGAGGGCACATCCTGAGGATAAAAGGACGTAGCTCTAGCATGGAATTGAGGAAGAATTTATTTAGCCGGAGGATGGTGAATCTGTGAAATTCATTGCCACAGACGGTGCTGGAGGCCAAGTCATTGAGTATTTTTAAAGCAGAGGTTGATAGCCTATTGATTAGTAAAGGCGTTACAGGTTACAGGGAGAATGCAGGGGATGGCGATGAGAGGGGACAATGCCATGATGGATCTAGGCCGATGGGCCGAATGGCCTAATTCTGCCCCTATGTATTACGGTCTTCTGGTTGTTTGTTTGGGGGTGGATATTCCTCCTTCAGATATTGGTGATGTTTGTGGTCTTGGTGACACCTCCCCATCTCTCCAGCCTTTTCCTTTTTCCCCGCACTCCTCAATTCTCTGCCAGATCTGCAGTTGGACACCACTCAGGCACACAAAGGGAACCATGACTGGAGACCCTGGTCCCAGTTTGACCAATGCCCCAGCAGGGTCTGAAAGCTCAGGAATCAAGATTGGGATCATTGATGGGAACGGTGCTCCCCATGGTCAGTCCTGAAGCTGGTCCCCACTCGGACTGTCCAGTCAGAGGTTAAGGAGGGGGAGTCACTGGGAGAGACGGGGTCAGCGAACGGCCGAGGTTTCTCTAGAGGTTGAAGTCATCCATTTCCTGCCCGTCCTGGTGGCATATTTACATGATTCCACTCTCACTCTCCCATCTCTTCACTTGTTCCAGGACCCGAGGGTGCCGGAACTGAGGCGCACAAAAAGTCAACAACCAGAGAGCCCAGCGGGACACCGTCCACTGCCCCAAAGGAAGAGACTTGTTCAGGTATCGGTCTTGTGTGTGGTGGGGTCGCCAATCAGAGTCAGTGTCCAGTGTCACCCCGTGTGGTCATCAGTCAGGGCCCAGTGTCCAGTGTCACCCCGTGTGGTCATCAGTTGGTGCCCAGTGTCCAGTGTCACCCCTTGTGGTCATCAGTTGGTGCCCAGTGTCCAGTGTCACCCCGTGTGGTCATCAGTCAGGGCCCAGTGTCCAGTGTCACCCCGTGTGGTCATCAGTCAGGGCCCAGTGTCCAGTGTCACCCCGTGTGGTCATCAGTCAGGGCCCAGTGTCCAGTGTCACCCTGTGTGGTCATCAGTCAGGGCCCAGTGTCCAGTGTCACCCCGTGTGGTCATCAGTCAGGGCCCAGTGTCCAGTGTCACCCCGTGTGGTCATCAGTCAGGGCCCAGTGTCCAGTGTCACCCCGTGTGGTCATCAGTTGGTGCCCAGTGTCCAGTGTCACCCCTTGTGGTCATCAGTCGGGTGCCCAGTGTCCAGTGTCACCCCGTGTGGTCATCAGTCAGGGCCCAGTGTCCAGTGTCACCCCGTGTGGTCATCAGTCAGGGCCCAGTGTCCAGTGTCACCCCGTGTGGTCATCAGTCAGGCCCAGTGTCCAGTGTCACCCCGTGTGTGTCAGTGTCCAGTGGTCATCAGTCAGGCCGTGTGGTCCCAGTGTCACCCCGTCAGGTGGATCCCGCTGTCCTTGTGTTGTCTGGGTTCCTGCCCTTGTCTCCACCATCATCGCTCTGTCACGGACTGGGTCCCACGGGCCTTGTCTGCTCACATAGCCGAGTGATGGATGCTCTACCACTTCCAGCCCCCTGGCTGCTGACGGAGAAGGAGTCGAGAGGTTGATCAGCGAGGCACAAGTGCTGTTCATTGGGGCCCAGGGATCGCCCGAGGACATGAAGGTCTATCTCCAGGAGGTGAGCGTTTACCCGTCGCTAACCCGCGGCTCGACAACTGTGTTCACAGTGACTCTCACCCTCCCGCCTCACTCAGTGACTGTCAGCTGATGAACGCACCCCAAACAGTCTCCCCCCCGTCCCGTCAGTCATCCCCCGTCCCATCAGTCCCTCTCTCCAGTCTCCCCTGACCCCAGTCTGTCTCCCCCCTGACCCCAGTCAGTCTCCCCTGACCCCAGTCTCCCCTGACCCCCCCCAGTCTGTTTCTCCTGACCCCAGTCTATCTCCCCTGACCCCAGTCTGTCTCCCGACCCCACTCTGACCGCAGTCTCCCCTGACCCCAGTCTGTCTCCCGACCCCACTCTGACCCCAGTCTCCCCTGACCCCAGTCTGTCTCCCGACCCCACTCTCTGACCCCAGTCTCCCCTGACCCCAGTCTGTCTCCCGACCCCAGTCTGTCTCCCCTGACCCCAGTCTGTCTCCCCTGACCCCAGTCTATCTCCCCTGACCCCAGTCTGTTTCCCCTGACCCCAGTCTGTCTCCTCCCGACCCCAGTCTGTCTCCCCCTGACCCCAGTCTGTCTCCCCTGACCCCAGTCTATCTCCCCTGACCCCAGTCTGTCTGACCCCAGTCTGTCTCCCCTGACCCCAGTCTGTCTCCCCTGACCCAGTCTGTCTCCCCTGACCCCAGTCTATCTCCCCTGACCCCAGTCTGTTTCCCCTGACCCCCAGTCTGTCTCCCCTGACCCCAGTCTGTCTCCCGACCCCACTCTGACCCCAGTCTCCCCTGACCCCAGTCTGTCTCCCCTGACCCCAGTCTCCCCTGACCCCATCTCTCTCCACTGACCCCAGTCTGTCTCCCCTGACCCCAGTCTGTCTCCCCTGACCCCAGTCTATCTCCCCCCTGATCCCAGTCTGTCTCCCCTGACCCCAGTCTATCTCCCCTGATCCCAGTCTGTCTCCCCTGACCCCAGTCTATCTCCCGACCCCCAGTCTGACCCCAGTCTCCCCTGACCCCAGTCTGTCTCCCCCTGACCAGTCTCCCCCTGACCCCAGACTCCCCCCCTGACCCCAGTCTGTCTCCCCTGACCCCCCCAGTCTGTCTCCCCTGACCCCAGTCTGTCTCCCCTGACCCCAGTCTGTCTCCCCTGACCCCAGTCTGTCTCCCCTGACCCCAGTCTGTCTCCCCTGACCCCAGTCTGTCTCCCCTGACCCCAGTCTGTCTCCCCTGACCCCAGTCTCCCCTGACCCCAGTCTGTCTCCCGACCCCAGTCTGTCTCCCCTGACCCCAGTCTGTCTCCCCCCAGTCCCCCCCCCAGTCTGTCCCCCCTGACCCCAGTCTATCTCCCCTGACCCCAGTCTGTCTCCCCTGACCCCTCTGTCTCCCCTGACCCCAGTCTGTCTCTTGACCCCAGTCTGTCTCCCCTGACCCCAGTCTGTCTCCCCTGACCCCCAGTCTGTCTCCCCTGACCCCAGTCTGTCTCCCCTGACCCCAGTCTATCTCCCCTGACCCCAGTCTGTCTCCCCTGACCCCAGTCTATCTCCCCTGACCCCAGTCTGTTTCCCCTGACCCCAGTCTGTCTCCCCTGACCCCAGTCTGTCTCCCCTGACCCCAGTCTGTCTCCCCTGACCCCAGTCTATCTCCCCTGACCCCAGTCTGTTTCCCCTCGACCCCAGTCTGTCTCCCGACCCCAGTCTGTCTCCCCTGACCCCAGTCTGTCTCCCCTGACCCCAGTCTATCTCCCCTGACCCCAGTCTGTTTCCCCTGACCCCAGTCTGTCTCCCCTGACCCCCTGTCTGTCTCCCGACCCCACTCTGACCCCAGTCTCCCCTGACCCCAGTCTGTCTCCCCTGACCGCAGTCTCCCCTGACCCCAGTCTGTCTCCCGACCCCACTCTGACCCCAGTCTCCCCTGACCCCAGTCTGTCTCCCCTGACCCGTCTCCCCTGGGATTCTTTCCCCTGACCCCAGTCTGTCTCCCCTGAATCCAGTCTGTCTCCCCTGACCCCAGTCTATAGATCCCCTGATCCCAGTCTTGTCTCCAAGTGTAAACTTGTGGACCGTTCCCCTGACCCCAGTCTATCTCCCGACCCCAGTCTGACCCCAGTGTGTTCCCATCTGTCTCCCCTGACCCCAGTCTGTCTCCCCTGACCCCAGTCTGTCTCCCCTGACCCCAGTCTATCTCCCCTGATCCCAGTCTGTCTCCCCTGACCCCAGTCTATCTACACCCCAGTCTGACCCCAGTCTCCCCTGGACCAGTGGGTCTCCCCTGGACTCCAGTCTCCCCTGACCCCAGACTATCTCCCCTGACCCCAGTCTGTCTCCCCTGTATCTGTGGACCCCAGTCTGTCTCCCCTGACCCCAGTGGTGGACCCCCAGGATCCTGACCCCCAGTCTGTCTCCCCTGACCCCTGGTCTGTCTCCCGACCCCAGTCTGTGTCCCCTGAGGGATCTGTCTCCCCTGGTGAGGGTTCCCGCTGGTGTCCCCTGACCCCAGTCTATGGAGTTCCCTTGACCCCAGTCTATCTCCCCTGGACCCAGTCTGTCTCCCCTGACCCCAGTCTGTCTCTTGACCCCAGTCTGTCTCCTGGTGACCCCAGTCTGTCTCCCTTGACCCCAGTCTATCTCCCCTGACCCCAGTCTGTCTCCCCTGGTGATGGGTCTGTCTCCCCTGACCCGTCTCCCCTGACCCCAGTCTGTCTCCCGACCCCAGTCTGTATTAAGGGGAGGGACTCCTCCTGGTGTCTCCCCTGGGTTCTATCTCCCTTGACCCCAGTCTATCTCCCCTGGAGTTGGTGTGGTATCTGTCTCTTGATCTGTCTCTGGACCCCCTGGTGATGGGTTTCTGGTGGTGTTGTGGGGATGGAGTCCCGCCGCCCTCAATCAGTCTCCCGCCCCCTCTCCACCCAGTCTGCCCCCGACCCCATGGAGTTTCTGGTCATTCTTTGGGGGAGGGATCCTCCTGGTGGGTGTATCCTGCTGGATGGAGGTGTGAAGGAGGGGTGGAATATTCCCCATGGTGGTTAAGGGGGGGAGGGATCCTCCTGGATGATGGAGTGGTGGTGTTGGAATCCTTTGTATTCAGGTGGAAGATGTTTCTTAGATCCACTGTGGTGGGGGCTTGCGCTCATGCAAGTGTAAACTTGTGGACATTCCCCTGGGTGGTGAGTTCCCACATTGTGTGGACGAGGGGATTTCCATGGTGGGTGAGGAAGGAGCTTCCCCTGGTATTAGAGCAGGTGGTGTTACATCCAATCCTGTGCTTGGACAGGGGGAGGCAGGACCTTTACACAGTTTATGAGAGAGGTGATTTGGAAGGTATGTGTGGTCCTGGTGTTATGGGGATGGAGTTGGTGGTGTGGGGAGGGATCCTCCTGGTGATGGGTTCTGCTGGTGTTGTGGGGATGGAGTTGCTGGTATTAAGGGGAGGGAATCCCCTGGTGTTTAGTGACGGGTTCTGCGGGGGTGAAGGAAGGATTCGTGCTCCTCCATCATGTGCCCCAGCTCTATGCCGTGATCCCACACATTGTGGTCTCACCCTCACCATCCACTGCTCTGCTCCACAGTTACGTGAGATACTGAGGAAGCAGCTCTACTGTAAATAAGTCAAGCCCAAGGATTAACAGACCGGAAAACGGAAGAAGTGGGGAAGCAGCTGAGCAGATCCTGCATTCGGATCATCAACAGAAGATTGTGCGAGTGTGGGGTGTGGGGTGGGCTGTTGGGCAGTGTGGGGTGGGCTGTTGGGCAGTGTGGGGTGTGGGGTGGGCTGTGGGGGCAGTGTGGTGTGGGTGTGGGGGGGTGTTGGGCAGTGTGGGTGGGTGTGGTGTGGGGGGTGTGGGTGTGGGGTGTGTGGGTGTGGGTGGGTGTGTGGGTGTGTGGGTGTGTGTGTGGGTGTGGGTGTGGGTGTGGGGTGGGTGGGTGTGGGGTGGTGGTGGTTTTTACAGGAATCCAAGCTAATATTGTCGATGACAGATCCTCTTTCATTCTGTCAATTACATGGTTGATCATTTCTCAATGACGTGATTGAATGTAATCATGAGTTTAATTCTATGACCTATTCCTGTAATGTCTCAATATTTCTGACGCTACAGTTTGTTGAAGAAGAATATATTTCTATTTGTTTGTTACGCTGTAAAGCAACTTTAATTTACTAATGTTATTAAAAGTAAAACAATAAAGATACAAAGTAAATCCACGCACGTTCTCAGTTAACTTGCTGATAAAGGAGAAGGCTGGAAATCTACTGCAAATGGCCACAAACCTGGTGGTGCTGCTGAGTGAGGAGGGGTATCTAGGGTACAGGATGATGGTGAATAGTTGGTCAAATTGTCAGAGCAATGACGATGGAACATAATGCTGACCATTCCTGTGTGTGTCCTGCCTTTTGATTCTCCCAGCCTGTGAGCTGATTCAATGAGGGAGGATTAATAATGGTGGAACATACCTTTGGGCCTGAGATACGTGAGAATCACCCACACACCATATAACCATATAACAATTACAGCACGGAAACAGGCCATCTCGACCCTCCTAGTCCGTGCCGAACACGTATTCTCCCCTAGTCCCATATACCTGCGCTCAGACCATAACCCTCCATTCCTTTCCCGTCCATATAACTATCCAATTTATTTTTAAATGATAAAAACGAACCTGCCTCCACCACCTTCACTTGAAGCTCATTCCACACAGCCACCACTCTCTGAGTAAAGAAGTTCCCCCTCATGTTACCCCTAAACTTCTGTCCCTTAATTCTCAAGTCATGTCCCCTTGTTTGAATCTTCCCTACTGTCAGTGGGAAAAGCTTATCCACGTCAACTCTGTCTATCCCTCTCATCATTTTAAAGACCTCTATCAAGTCCCCCCTTAACCTTCTGCGCTCCAAAGAATAAAGACCTAACTTATTCAACCTTTCTCTGCAATTTAGTTGCTGAAACCCAGGCAACATTCTCTGTACTATCTCTATTTTGTTGACATCCTTCCTATAATTGGGCGACCAAAATTGTACACCATACTCCAGAATTGGTCTCACCAATGCCTTGTACAATTTTAACATTACATCCCAACTTCTATACTCAACGCTCTGATTTATAAAGGCCAGCACACCAAAAACTTTCTTTACCACCCTATCTACATGAGATTCCACTTTCAGGGAACTGTGCACAGTTATTCACAGATCCCTCTGTTCACCTGCATTCTTCAATTCCCTACCATTTACCATGTACGTCCTATTTTGATTTGTCCTGCCAAGATGTAGCACCTCACACTTATCAGCATTAAACTCCATCTGCCATCTTTCAGCCCACTCATCCAACTGGCATAAATCTCTCTGTAGACTTTGAAAATCTACTTCATTATCCACAACCCCACCTATCTTAGTATCATCTGCATACTTACTAATCCAATTTACCACACCATCATCCAGATCATTGATGTACATGACAAACAACAGTGGACCCAACACAGATCCCCGTGGCACCCCACTAGTCACTGGCCTCCAACCTGACAAACACCCACCACCAACCTTTGGGAGGTTAAATGAAAGGGGGAGTGTGCCGTAATTACAAGACCCTAAACACCATTCATATGCAGAAGGATCTTGTAGTTCAAGTTCATAGCATGTGGAAGGTGACAGCACAAGTAGATAGTGTGGTAAAGAAGGCGTATGATGTGCTTGTCGTTATTACTAGTGGCATTGAGTCAGAAAGTTATCATGCTGCAGATTTGCTTCAAGATTTTATTGTATGACTAGACCAAGTGCAGACCCGTTGGCTCTGTTCCCCCAACGTGTGGTTGCGGGGGAGGGGGGCTGGTTGGGGGGGTATACACGCACTAACTACCCCCCCGCACACACACTAACTACCCCCCTTGATATTATATTTATATTATAACCCTATTATTAATTTGCTCCTTTTACCCCATAACCGCCCTATCTACTGACGCATAACCCCCAACTCGCAGGCACGTCTAGAGAGGGGGGTGGGGGGTAGAGAGTGAGAGCAGAGAGAGAATGGGGAGAGACAAACAGAAAGGGGCAGAGACAGAAGGGCAAGAGACAGGGGGAGAGGAGGTGCAGGAGAGGAGGATGGGGGAGGAGGAGTGAGTGGGATGGGAGGAGAGGGGGGGGGGAGGGGGGAGGGGGAAGGGAGGGGGAGGTGAGAGGGAGGAGGGAGATGGGGTAGGGGAGAGAGGGGGAAGAGTGTGGAGGGAGGGGGACATGGGGTAGGGGAGAGAGGGGGAAGGATAGGGGGAGGGAGAGGGGTGGGGGCAGTCCATCTATTCCCCACTCCCTATCACCCCCACTCCTCTCCCTCTATTCCCACTCTCCTCCTCACCTCCCCCATTCCCCCCTCTCCCACCCTACTCTCCCTCAATCCCCCAACTCCCCCTCTTCACCTCCCCAGGATCTCGCCTGTCCTCCGGATCTGCAGAACTTGCTCGTTCAGAGAGGAACACAGAACAGGGAGGAGTGAGAGAGCCAAATGCCAGCTCGCGTCGGGGCAGGGCGGGGGGTGTTGATGTAAGTCGGCCTCGTGACGCCCACAGCCGTTGATAACTGCCAGCTGACAACAACCCTTTAAAGCTGCTAAAGCAAGACGTGTTTGCCCAGGAGCGAGCGTTCACAGCAACGAAGCACCAGCTTCTGACTCTCTGGAAACCCACAGCTGGAATGAGCGAGCAGGGGATGGGAGGGCGCGTTAGGTGGGCGGGGCTTTGCGAGCTGCGCCGGCTGTGAGGAGATAGTTCAGCAGAACCTATGTGGAGAAATTTAGCGTTTGAGGAATCGCTGCCCCAAGATCTGTAGAACAATGAAGCTACACCGGAATGCAGCTGCAGAATCTTTGTTCTGCAGAATTTTCTCGATATTTAATTCACAGCGGCGGGGGTGCGGGGTGGGGCCAGGATGCGAGTGAGCCTGGATTGGTCGGCATGTGGGCATTGTGACGTCAGCAGCTGGTGAGTGGTGTTTAGATTTGAAAAATCGAGTTTTGTGATAAATTTTATTGAAAATGTGGGGAAATAATTGAGCAACGAGTGGATTTCTGAACTCATAAGTTACACACACACACACACACACACGCGGATATCATGGAGAGGTGGCTGCAGTAAAACTGCTCACCAGTGCTCCGACTTCACGCCAGAATTAGCCGAATGTGCAGTAAACAACTTTTGTTTACTTTTGTTAGAGACTATTCTATGAAAATATTCTATCAACTTCATGCATACCAATTATTTCATTAGTAATAACACACTATTCGCTTATCTTAATCTTGTTCAACAACAGATAGTTAATGCTGACACCTTATTTCTTTCTAAGTTATATTTTTCAGAGCTCTAGTATAAATCAACCATCCCTATTAACCCTTTTCTCACACAAGTTAAACACAATACAAGGGAATCTTGACATTATTCCATCTCATCTTTCAGGCGGACTGCGCCACCATCCCCTCTCCAAGCCAATCATTAGCCTCCCATTTACTGCAACGTATGTATGCTACTAGTGGTAGGAGGCGCGGGTGATCTACTATAACTCCTCACAGAAGGGAAAACAAGCTTTGTTATCTCCTCTACTATTTCATGTTTACATTTACCATCCACCCTTCAACACATTCGCAGACATGAGGTAATACGTCTAATCTTACTTTGCTGATTCCCACGTACCTCTTCTGCAACTGATCAAGCGAGAGATGCCAATTGTCACATCCAAAACACCCTTCTTTACCTTGTTCAATTCCTATCAAAATTAAATAAGGAAGGATATTAATTTTTCTTCCATTTACCTCCTTGTGGATCTTTATGATCAACACATAGTAAGGTGCAGCAGGCAGTGAAGAAAGCCAATGGTATGTTAGCTTTCATAGCAAAAGGATTTGAGTATAGGAGCAGGGAGGTTCTACTGCAGTTGTACAGGGTCTTGGTGAGACCACACCTGGAGTATTGCGTACAGTTTTGGTCTCCAAATCTGAGGAAGGACATTATTGCCAAAGAGGGAGTGCAGAGAAGGTTCACCAGACTGATTCCTGGGGTGTCAGGACTGTCTTATGAAGAAAGACTGGATAGGCTTGGTTTATACTCTCTAGAATTTAGGAGATTGAGAGGGGATCTTATAGAAACTTACAAAATTCTTAAAAAAACTTGGACAGGCTAGATGCAGGAAGATTGTTCCCGATGTTAGGGAAGTCCAGCACAAGGGGTCACAGCTTAAGGATAAGGGGGAAATCCTTTAAAACCGAGATGAGAAGAACTTTTTTCACACAGAGAGTGGTGAATCTCTGGAACTCTCTGCCATAGAGGGTAGTTGAGGCCAGTTCATTGGCTATATTTAAGAGGGAGTTAGATGTGGCCCTTGTGGCTAAGGGGATCAGAGGGTATGGAGAGAAGGCAGGTACGGGATACTGAGTTGGATGATCAGCCATGAGCATATTGAATACCGGTGCAGGCTCGGGAAGGGGCCGAAAAGCCTACTCCTAATCCTAATTTCTAAGTTTTTCTAGAAAGGATTTAAAAACTACGGGTGCAGCATTAATGGAGTTACAAAAATGGAGTTTCGGGCCGTCTGATTCTCCATCTGAAGAAGGGTTTCGGTTGAAACCCGTGCCTATTTCCTTCGCAAATAGATACTCCTGCTGCATGAGTTTCTCCAGCTTTTTTGTGTAACGCAAATTCTCCAGCATCTGCAGTTCTAATCAACAGATAAGGAAGCTTGTTTTTCTTACAACAGCGAGTTCACTGTGTTCTGTGTGGAAGTTGTTTGTTGGATTCCATACTCCAACGCCTGTATCTTGGAACTATCTAGATGCCTCACTTCTATCCAGATGCCTGGCAGACATGTTGAACAGGTACTTTAGATCTGTCTTCACAAACAATCTCCCAGATGTATTAGTGGCCAGAGGACCTAGGATGACGGAGGAACTGGCAAAGGCCTTGCCACATAGTGGGCAGGCGAAGGGCCGCTGGCCAGTGTGGACTCGCCGGTGCTCCATCAGGTGGTCAAGGCGGGACGGGAGGGGCAGGGGAAGCGATGCTCACTGCTGTGGGCACGCTGGTGCTGCGCAGGCTGGACATGCGGGTGAAACCCTTACCATACTCAGCTCACACAAAGAGTCTCTCAGCGATACAAAGGGTGTATCCACTGATGCACCCGCAGCCCCCGTGCGCTCTTGAAATGCTTGCCGCAGTGGGAGCAGCCGCTCGCCGGCGTGAGCCCGCCAGTATTGCCGCAATTCCCGCAAGTTGTCAAACGACTCACCGCAGTACGGGCAGTCGTATGGCTGGCCACTGGTGTGCACTGCTGAGACAGGGCGTTGGAGGCCCAGGCAAAGCGTTCTCTCCACACACCGGGCTGGGGACGGGACGGTCACCGGCATGCACCCGCTGGTGGGACAGCAGCTTGGAGGAGCGGGTGAAGCCCTTGCCGCACTGGGCGCAGGTGTAGGTATGCTCGCCGGTGTGGGTGCGCTGGTGTTGCAGCAGGCTGGTGGAGCGGGTGAAGCCCTTGCCACACTGGACGCATGTGTAGGGGCGCTCGCCGGTGTGAGTGCGCTGGTGCAACAGCAGGCTGTAGGAGCGGGTGAAGCCCTTGCCACACTGGACGCACGTGTAGGGGCGCTCGCCGGTGTGAGTCCGCTGGTGATCCTGCAGGCTGTTGGAGCGGTTGAAGCCCTTGCCACACTGGGCGCAGGTGTAGGGGCGCTCCCCGGTGTGGGTATGCTGGTGCTCCAGCAGGTTGCTGGAGCGGGTGAAGCCTTTGCCGCACTGGGTGCAGGTGTAGGGGCGCTCCCCGGTGTGGGTGCGCTGGTGTTTCAGCAGGTTGTTGGAGCGGGTGAAGCCCTTGCCACATTGGGCGCAGGTGTAGGGGCGCCTGCCGGTGTGGGTGCGCTGGTGCTCCAGCAGGTAGCTGGAGCGGGTGAAGCTCTTGCCGCACGGGGCGCAGGTGTAGGGGCGCACCCCAGTGTGGGTGTGTTGGTGCTCCAGCAGGGTGTAGGAGCGGGTGAAGCCCTTGCCGCACTGAGAACAGGTGTAGGGGCGCGCCCCGGTGTGGGTGCGCTGGTGCTCCAGCAGGCTGTCGGAGCGGGTGAAGCCCTTGCCGCACTGGGAACAGATGTAGGGACGCTCGCCGTTGTGGGTGTGCTGATGCCTCAGCAGCTTGCTGGACTGGGTGAAGCCCTTGCCGCAGTAGCTGCAGGTGTAGGGCCACTCCCTAGTATGCAGGCAGCTGTGTGTCTTCAGGTCCTTGGACGACTTGAAGCCTTTGCCACAGTCGGAGCAGGTGAAAGGCCGCTCGCTGCTGTGCACCAGCTGATGCCCCCGTAGCCCCGACAACCGGGCAAAGCTCTTGCCACAGGTGGAGCAGCCATAGGGCTTCTTGCCCGTGTGCACCCGCCGGTGGATGTCCAGCTCACTCGGGCACTGCCAGGCCTTGCCACACACGTTGCACTCACAATGCTTCTCCTTGTTGTGCCCTGCCATGTTGTCCTCCATCGAAGCCTCTTGAAGCTCAGCCTGCTCACCGAGCTGATGGGGGGGGCTCACCGGCACCCTGGCTGCCCTCAATGGCCGGTCACATCCCCATCTCTCTGTCCACTGCAACTGCTCCTAAATCCTGCAGGAGGGAAACACATAGGGACAAGGTGGAAAACAGGACATTATTAACACGTGAGCATTGCAAGTGCTTGAAGAGGGGGGGGGGGGGGGGGGGGGGGGTGGGGAGAGAGGGGCAGGGGGGCCGGGGGGGAGGGGGGGAGAAGGGGGCAGGAGGGCCGGGGGTGAGGAGGCAAGTGGGAGAAGGGGGGGCTGCACCGACCTGTGTCGCCGTGTGTCTGGACACCCCTGTGTGCAGCCACCCCACCCTGCACGACTGCCCCACCCTCAGACGTACCCCCCCTGCCCCGTGACGTACCCCCACCCTGCACAGACGTACCCCCACCCTGCACAGACGTACCCCCACCCTGCACAGACGTACCCCCCTGCACAGACCCGTGATGTACCCCCCCCACCTGCACAGCACAGTACGTACCCCCCACCCTGCACACGTGCACAGACGTACCCCCACCCTGCACAGACGTACCCCCACCCTGCCCCGTGACGTACCCCCACCCTGTACCCCCACCCTGCCCCACGTACCCCCACCCCACCCTGCCCCGTGACGTACCCCCACCCTGCACAGACGTACCCCCCACCCTGCCCCGTGACGTACCCCCACCCTGCACCGTACCCCCACCCTGCCCCGTGACGTACCCCCACCCCTGCCCCGTGACGTACCCCCACCCTGTACCCCCACCCTGCACAGACGTACCCCCACCCTGCCCCGTGACGTACCCCACCCTGCACAGACGTACCCCCACCCTGCACAGACACAGACGTACCCCCACCCTGCACAGACGTACCCCCACCCTGTACGTACCCCCACCCTGCCCCGTGACGTACCCCCACCCTGCACAGACGTACCCCCACCCTGCACAGACGTACCCCCACCCTGCCCCGCCCCGTGACGTACCCCCACCCTGCACAGACGTACCCCCACCCTGCACAGACGTACCCCCACCCTGCACAGACGTACCCCCGTACCCCACCCTGCCCCGTGACGTACCCCCACACTGCACAGACGTACCCCCACCCTGCACAGACGTACCCCCACCCTGCACAGACGTACCCCCACCCTGCCCCGTGACGTACCCCCACCCTGCACAGACGTACCCCCGCCCTGCAGACGTACCCCCACCTCCCACCGCCAGGAGGCGCTGCGGCCCGCTGACTAGAGACCAAAGATTATAGAGTTTAAGAAGGAACTGCAGATGCAGGAAAATCGAAGGTAGACAAAAAAGCTGGAGACACTCAGCGGGTGCAGCAGCATCTATGGAGTGAAGGAAAAAGGCAACGTTTCACACTGAAGAAAGGTTTCGATCCCGAAACGTTGCCTATTTCCTTCGCTCCATAGATGTTGCTGCACCCGCTGAGTTTCTCCAGCTTTTTTGTGTACCAAAGATTATAGAGATCTTTGCTAGAGACGGTGCATCGTGGCCTCCCGCCGCCAGGAGTGGGGAAACAGACCCAACGGGTCTGCACTTGGTCTAGTGGAATTTAAACTGGAGGCGGTGGAGGGAGGGATTAAACCAGAATGGATTATTGGGAAGAAAGAGCTACTTTAAATGTAGTTGCATCTGGTTGGGTAACTTTAGTTTGGGTGGAGATTATTCCATGCTTTAATTGTGCGGGGGAAGAATGAATTGCTGTACACATCTGTCTTTGTAGCTGGGATCACAAATTGGATCAAATGCCCCTCGGCCTCGTCTGCTCCTAATTGGTTTGGGTTTGGTGTAGGTCTTGTAAACTATGTCGAGCTGACCATTTAACATCTTGTAAAAACAGGTGAAACGGTGAAGAGCTTCACATAGAAACATAGAAATTAGGTGCAGGAGTAGGCCATTCGGCCCTTCGAGCCTGCACCGCCATTCAATATGATCATGGCTGATCATCCAACTAAGTATCCTGTACCTGCCTTCTCTCCATACCCTCTGATCCCTTTTGTCACAAGCTCCCTCTTAAATATAGCCAATGAACTGGCCTCAACTACCCTCTGTGGCAGAGAGTTCCAGAGATTCACCACTCTCTGTGTGAAAAAAGTTCTTCTCATCTCGGTTTTTCCCCCTTAAAGCTGGATTTCCCCCTTATCCTTAAGCTGTGACCCCTTGTCCTGGACTTCCCTAACATCGGGAACAATCTTCCTGCATCTAGCCTGTCCAACCCCTTAAGAATTTTGTAAGTTTCTATAAGATCCCCTCTCAATCTTCTAAATTCTAGAGAGTATAAACCAAGTCTATCCAGTCTTTCTTCATAAGACAGTCCTAACATCCCAGGAATCAGTCTGGTGAACCGTCTCTGCACTCCCTCTATGGCAATAATGTCCTTCCTCAGATTTGGAGACTAAAACTGTACGCAATACTCCAGGTGTGGTCTCACCAAGACCCTGTACAACTGCAGTAGAACCTGCCTGCTCCTATACTCAAATCCTTTTGCTATGAAAGCCAACATACCATTCGCTTTCTTTACTGCCTGCTGCACCTGCATGCCTACTTTCAATGACTGGTGTACCATGACACCCAGGTCTCGCTGCATCTCCCCCTTTTCCTAATCGGCCACCATTTAGATAATAGTCTGCTTTCCTGTTTTTGCCACCAAAGTGGATAACCTCACATTTACCCACATTATACTGCATCTGCCAAACATTTGCCCACTCACCCAGCCTATCCAAGTCACCTTGCAGCCTCCTAGCATCCTCCTCACATCTAACACTGCCCCCCAGCTTAGTGTCATCCGCAAACTTGGAGATATTGCCTTCAATTCCCTCATCCAGATCATTAATATATATTGTAAATAGCTGGGGTCCCAGCACTGAGCCTTGCGGTACCCCACTAGTCACTGCCTGCCATTGTGAAAAGGACCCGTTTACCGTGTCTTCCCTCCTTCACTCACTGACATCTCCCCCCCACGGCTCGGGCTCGGGCTCCACGGGTCGCCGGCCCTCGGGGAGGAGGAGGAGGAGTTGGGGCCGAGCTGCGGCGACTGATCCCACCTGAGCTCCCGGCGCTGAGCGGACGCCTCGTCCCGTCGACACACCGGCCCATGTGACAATAAAGTTGAATCAAAGAATCACAGTGAGACGCTGCCTCCCCCCCACCCACCCACGTGACAACCGTTGCTAGGGCGGACGGGCGGCTCTGATTGGCGGACGGCGCTGTCTGTCGGAGGGGCGGAGCTACGGCCTGACCTATAGGATGCGGTGATCTGTGGCGGTGGGCGGGTCGTGGTCCTGATCACGTGAGGCGGGCCGGTGACGTGTTGTGGTCACGTGAGGCGGGCCGGTGACGTGTTGTGGTCACGTGAGGCGGGCCGGTGACGTGCGGTGGTCACGTGAGGCGGGCCGGTGACGTTTGTGATCACGTGAGGCGAGCCGGTGACGTAGACCTGATCGCCGGCCGGCGGGAGGAGCAGCGGGAGCCCAGGTGGGAGCAGCAGCCGCCGCCGCCGCTCGGCCCCGCGTCCTTTCCTCACCCCCTCCTCCCTTCCCGAGGGTGATCCTGCCGCCGGCGGCCCCGAGGAGCCGGAGCCCGGAGCCCGAGAGCCCGAGACGTGCGGGCGGTGAGGGAGGGAGTGAGGGAGGGAGGGAGGTTGGTGGGCTGGGCGCCCTCTGGGCGCCCCCTGGCGGCGGGAGGCCGCGGTGCAAGGATACAAGGATGGAATTAAAGGGAAAGAGAATACAGGAAAAGTTAAGAAAAACATCAGAATTAACGGAGGTAGACAAAACAGCTGGAGAAACTCAGCGGGTGCAGCAGCATCTATGGAGCGAAGGAGATAGGTAACATTTCCGGCCGAAACCCTTCTTCAGATTGACGGGACTGAAATCTGAGGAAGGGATAGTATACAAGATACAAGATACATTTATTTGTCATTTGGACCCCTTGAGGTCCAAACGAAATGCCGTTTCTGCAGCCATACATTACAGACACATAGACCCAAGACACAACATAATTTACATAAACATCCATCACATTGCGGTGATGGAAGGCCAAATAAACTTATCTCTCCCCTGCACTCTCCCCCCCCCCCCCCCCCCCCCCGATGTCCCCCCCGATGTCAGCAAAGCCCCCGGCTGGCGATGGCGATTGTCCCGCGGGCCATTAAAGCCACGCCGGGTGATGCAAGGTCGCACACCGGGTCTTGGTGTTAGAGCCCCCGGCGTGCGCTCGCAGAGTCCTGCAGCCATTCCAAGCCGCGTGGGGCGGTAATGTAAGGCCCCGCTCCAGGAGCTCTTCGACCCCGCAACTCGGGCGGGGGAAGTCGCCGTTGCGAGAGCCCTGAAAAGCGGTCTCCCTCCAGGGACCCGCGGGCTCCCGGTGCCGCCGTCCACAGACCTGCCGTTGAAGCCTCCGACTCTCCGGTCGGGCCGCAGCAGCAGCAACAGCAGCGCTCCTCCACCGCTCCACCCGCTCCGGACTCAGCCAGCCCCGCGACGGTGACGGTGAGTCGTCGGCACCAGAGTCCCCGGTCTCTTCCTGTTGGAGGCCGCTCCTCGTTGCAGCCCCAACGATAACGGAAAACCCGACAAGAAAAGGTCGGGTCCCCGTGCAGGGAGAGATTTAAAAAGTTTCCCCCCCCCCTCCCACCCCCCCCCCCCCCCCCCCACACACACACCCCAACAAAAAATAACAAAAACTACATAAAAACATAGACAGAAAATGTCTATAGTATGGCCATGTGAAATAGGAATGGACGAGAAAGGTGAGAGGAGTAATGAATGTACAAATTGTAAGAAATAAAGTGGACGAGCTTGAGGCTCAGTTAGAAATTGGCAAATATGATGTTGTGGGAACTACAGAGACATGGCCAAAGATCTTATAGCAGAGCTCTGCTATAAGATCTTTGGACATGGCTGCAAGAGGGCCAGGGCTGGGAACTGAATATTCAAGGGTATACCTCCTATCGAAAAGACAGACAGGTGGCAGAGGGGGTGGGGTAGCTCTGTTGGTGAGGAATGAAATTCAGTCCCATGCAAGGGGTGACATTGAAACAGGAGATGTAGAGTATGGGTAAAACTAAGGAATCGCGAGGGTAAAAAGACCCTCTCAGGGCTCTCGCTTAACTTTTTTTCCCTGTTGCCAGCCGGGCAACCTTGGCAGCTTTTTAGGTTGCCAAATGACAGTTTAGGTGGTCATTTAAGATGGCTTGCATGACGCGTGCTCGGACGAATTGCGTAGTTACCAGTCGGAATTATGCTCAATGAAGCATTCACATATTATTTCTGCTTCAAATAAAGTCACAAACTAACATATTCACCAATCAAGACATGATATATACCACAATGACATGCAGCAAAATTATAATATGGTATCTCAACTCTTTTTACACATTGCAATTAATGCAATTTTTATTATTTCTTTCCACTTCCAAACAAAAATGTGGTTGGATTATTTAGCGTATGATCAACCTGAACCTTGATAACATATATGCTTAACCATGCACACTACAGATTGATGCAAGCATGTTTTCTGTGAAGGACCGAAAATTATCATGACATGGCCATAGCATGGGTCGTTATTGCTATTGGTACAGAAACACTCTCCTTCCCACATAATTTATCCACAACAAAATATGGGTTAGAAGGAATTTTCTAAAGGCATTTTATGATAATAGCTGTTAAAACTGACTATACCCATCTGACAGGTTAAACATTACACTAACTAACAAGAGATGGCCAAAGGACATAAATGCAGCAATGTTTGGTAATACAGGTGCACAACCTTTTATCCGAAAGCCTTGGGACCAGACACTTGTCGGATTTCGGACATTTTCGGATTCCCGAATGGAAGATTTTTAGCGTAGATTAGGTAGGTAGCGCGGGCGGCTTGAAAAGTCTGGAGTGGCTGCCTCCTCCCCGGAGACCGGGGAATCATTGTAAATCATTGCATAAATGTTAGTCAGTTAGTTTGGAGGGATTTTATGTGGTGGGGTGGGTGGGTGAAGGGGGAAACTTTAATTCTTAGTCCCCTACCTGGTCGGCGACTCCCAACATCGCGGAGCTGGGGGCTCCGTCCGGCCGCGGGCGGCGCCGGTTGGAGCTCCGACCCCGGCAACTCGACCCCTGGCTGCGAGGCGCTCCAAATCCAGCGCCGCCCGCGGTCGGACGCCCGCAGCCCCAGCTCCGCGAATGTTGGGAGAAGGCGGCCTCAGCGCCCTGGAGCTTACCGCACAGCGACCCGGTAAGGCATTGCCCGCTTCCCGCTGGTATCCCAGCGCTGCGACGCCGCCGACTCCCAACATTTGCGGAGCTGGGGCTGCAGGCGTCCGGCCGCGGGCGGCGCTGGATTTGGAGCGCCCCGCAGCCAGGGGTAGCGTTGCCGGGGTCGGATCTACAACCGGCGCCGCCCACAGCCCCAGCTAGGAGTTGGCGGCCACAGCGCTGCGGAGCTTACTGCACGGCGACCCGGTAAGGCATTGACCGCTCCCCGCCTCTCCGACCAGGTAGGGGACTAAGAATTAAAGTTTACCCCTTCAACCCCCCCTTCACATAAAAGCCCTCCAAACTAACTGACTAACATTTAAGCAATGATTTACAGATGTTTAAGTGTCTCCCCGGTCTCCGGGGAGGAGGCAGCCGCTACAGTAGTACAGACCTGGGTTGACCGTGGGTCGTTTCGGGTCAAGTTTGGCGCCAAACGCGAGCTTTGGTGTGCAGACGACATCCTGGAAAAAATGGCTGGTTTTCAGAGTTTTTCGGTTTCCGGAACACCGGATAAAAGGTTGTGCACCTGTATATATTTAAAGGTGTCAAGACGCCACATTACCAGACATTCAGATTAGATGTATGTGGCAATGAAGATACTCAGTTTGTAAGCACCATTTAAAAAAAAATTGTTGATAAACGCTTTTTCCATCATTCCCACTTCAGAATTAACGTTAAAATTTCAACTGAAATATCTCCTGACCAAATTTGTGATGTATATGACTGACTGTAGAAGTAAAACCTGGATAAATCCAACGTATAGTTGTGAATGTTACTCATTAAATAACTACAGTACTGATACTCCATATTAAGAGCATTGATTTGCCATTAAAATGAATTCTGTAATAACGTGTCAGTGACAATCGAACACTGCGGTTTTAATGTTTCACGTGTTCACAATTTAATTAATCCATCTTTATGGATTAAAACAAATAATAACATTAGGAATTAAAACATATTTGATTGCATTCCGTTATCAAACATAGTTAATGTTACCTCTGAAGACATTTCCAGCACAATAGGGTCGGGAGGGTGTGTGAATCAGTGCAGGATGGATAGATGGTGGTGGTGGGGTGGGGGGGGCCTGAGAAGGCAATCGGTGCGGATTTGATGGATTGAGGCAGGGGAATTAGTGCATGTTGGTTGGAGTAGGTAAAATTGTGAGGGGAGAGTGCGGGGAATGTCAGTGGGGTTGAATGGGGATATCTGTGCAGGATGGATGGGGGGGTATCTGAGCAGTGCAGGATGGATGGGAAGGGGGGTCAGTACAGAATGAATTGGGGGACCAGTGTAGGATTGATGGGGAGTGGCAGGAGAATCAATGCAAGGTGGCTAGGGAGATCAGTGCAAGATGAATAGATGGGGGCGGGGGATGTCAGTGAGGACTGAATAGAGGCAGCAATGGGGATCAGTGCGGGATCGAGAGGAGGGGTCTCAGGATAAGGGGAGTGAGGGGGGGGGGCGTACGAGAGGAAGGGGCAGAGGAGGTGGGAAGGAAGGCCAGCGCTCCTCGGACAACACCTGTCAGGCACGGAAATCGCAACCAAAATATGGAGGGGACCGCGGACAGAAGTCTTGGCGGCCGCGCGCGCATGCGAACACGCGCGAGGCTTCGGAGGCTTCTGTGAACCGTAATTTCAACTCAATCCAGTGCTAAATGCAGCTCAACTGCCTGTCTCGCCTAGAGCCCTGTCTGGATTGAGACAGTTGGTTAACCTGGCGGAACAGGCAGAGTGAGCTGGGCTTTGCGCTGGCTGTGGGCCTGGGGGCACCGCGCCCGTCTGACTCTCACCGCCTCTGGCCAACCCCCGAGGGGGGGGGCTCTCGGGGGGGGCGGACGGTCCAGGGGCTGTTAGGCAGCGATTGCAGCGCCAGAGACCGGGATCGATCCTGGCTGAGGTGCAGGGCTGTCTCCCTCCTCCAATCACCGCGCTCTATCCTCAGTCTCCCCCCCCCCCCCCCCCCCCCCCCCCCCCCCCCCCCCCCCCCCCCCCCCACTTCCGCATCTCTACTTCGACCGACACCTCCCTCCTCCAAGGGTCTGTTTTGGAAGCGCCGTTGGCGGAGTGGCAGCTACGGCCTTTATCGGGCGGGGCGGGGCGGGGTGCGGGAGGAGGAGGAGATGGAGCCGTCGCCGCTGCTGCTGTGCGGGGCCCGTCATTCGCTCCGACCCATGTCACGCCACACTGAGCATCTTTCCCACAACCGTCGCCAACACAAAACGTCACGTTACTTTTCTCCAGAGATGCTGCCGGACCCGCTGAGTTACTCCAGTTTTTTGTGTCTATCTTCGGTATAAACCAAGTTGCCAAGCCGGGCAAAATGACTCGCCGTTTAGGTTGCCCGGCGGCACTTTGAGTGGTCAGTGGCACCCGGGCAACCGTTAATTTCAAGCCCTGCTAATGGGACTTATCTACAGGCCCCCAAACAGTAGCCTGGACATAGGGCACAAGTTGAATCAAGAGTTATAATGGCATGTAGTAAAGGTAATGCTACGGTTGTTATGGGAGATTTCAACATGCAGGTAGACTGGGAAAATCAAATTTGTACTGGACCCCAAGAAAGGGAGTTTGAGCAGTGCCTCCGAGATGGATTCTTCATAGAGCAGCTTGTATTGGAGCCTACTAGGGAGAAGGCAATTCTGGATTTAGTGTTATGTAATGAACCGGATTTGATAAAGGAACTTGAGGTTAAGGAGCCATTAGGAGGCAGTGACCTTGATATAATAAGTTTTAATCTACAATTTAGGAGGGAGTAGGGTAAATTTGAGGTGTCATTGTTACAGTTCAGCAAAGGGGACTATGGAGCCATGAGGGAGGAGCTGGCCAAAGTTGATTGGAAAGATACACTAGCAGGGATGACAGTAGAACAACAAGGCCAGGCATTTCTGGGAATAATGCAGAAGGTGCAGGATCAGTTCATTCCAAAAAGGAAGAAAGATTCCTATGTTTCTAAGGGAAGTAAGAGGCGACCGTGGCTGACAGTGGATTCAGTAAAAGAGAAGAACTATCACATAACAAAGATGAATAGGAATCCAGAGGATTGGGTAACTTAAAGAGCAACAGAAAATAACTAAAATGACAATACGGGAAAAAAGATGAGGTATGAAGGTAAGCTAGCCAAGAATATAAATGACGATAGTAAAAGCTTCTTTGGGTATGTGAAGAGAAAAAAATTAGTTAAGACAAATGTGCGTCCCTTGAAGACAGAAATAGGTGAATTTATATGGGGAGCAAGGAAATGGCAGACGAGTTGAACAGGAACTTTGGATCTGGCTTCACTAAGGAAAACACAAACAATCTCCAAGATTAACTAGTGGCCAGAGGACCTAGGGTGACGGAGGAACTGAAGGAGATTCACATTAGGCAGGAAATTATGTTGGGTAGACTGATGGGACTGAAGGCTGATAAATCCCCAGAGCTTGATGGTCTGCATCCCAGGGTACTTAAGGAAATGGCTCTAGAAATTGTAGACGCATTGGTGATCATTTTCCAATGTTCTATAGATTGAGGATCGGTTCCTGTGGATTGGAGGGTAGCTAATGTTATCTCACTTTTTAAGAAAGGAAGGGGAGAGCAAACAGGGAATTATAGACCAGTTAGCCTGACATCGCTGGTGGGGAAGATGCTGGAGTCAATTATAGAAGATGAAATAGCGGCACATTTGGATAGCAGTAACAGGATGGATTTACGAAGGGGAAATCATGCTTCATTAATCTTCGGGAATTTTTTGAGGATGTAACTATGAAAATGGACAAGGGAGAGCCAATGGACGTAGTGTACCTGGACTTTCAGAAAGCCTTTGATAAGGTCCCACATAGAAGATTAGTCAGCAAAATTAGAGCACTCCAGCAATCTGTATTATCTGAATGGTGTCTGAATGAAGTTAAGAAAATGGTAAGTATGATATCTGAGGGTCCTTGTTCATCAGTCACTGTAAGTAAGCATGCAGGTACAGCAGGCAGTGAAGAACGCTAATGGTATGTTGGCCTTCAGAGCGAGAGGAGTTTAGGAGCAAGAAGGTCCTACTGCTGTTGTAGATGGCTCTAGTGAGACAACACCTGGAGTATTGTGTGCACTTTTGGTCTCCTAATTTGAGGAAGGACATTCTTGCTATTGAGGAAGTGCAGCATAGGTCCACCAGGTTAATTCCCGGGATGGCGGGACTGACATATGATGAAAGAATGGGTTGTCTGGGCTTGTATTCACTGGAATTTAGAAGGATCACAGGTGGCTGCGTGTGAACGGGTGATTTTCCTCCCCACCCCCCCTGACCCTCCACTCCCCCCTGACCCTCCACTCCACCCCCCCCCCCATGAACCCATCACCCAATTCTCCCTTACCCCCTCCCCCCCCTCAAGCATTAATTCGATTGTGTGTCAGACGACGGGGCTCGCTGTTGGCTTCTGTTGACGTCCAACATGTTGACAGAATTGTCGCCCGATGCGTCACCGAGCGCATCGCGTCGTCGCTTCCAGGGATCGCCACGAGGAGGCTTCTGTCTTGATCCCCGAACACTAGTAATGTCCTGTTTGCCAGCTTGTTGACTCTCTGTATTCCCCTCCTGCAGGGTTTAGGAGCCGTTGCTGTGGACGGAGAGACAGGGACGTGAGCGGCCTATTGAGGGCGGCCAGGGTGCCCTGCTCGGTGTGCGGGCTGAGCTTCGAGGGGCTGAGCTTCGATGGAGGACCACATGACGGGGCACAACAAGGAGAAGCGTTGTGAGTGCGACGTGTGTGGCAAGGCCTGGCAGAGCCCGTGCCAGCTGGAGACCCACCGGCGGGTGCACACGGGCAACAACCTGAAGGTGCACAGACGCCTGCACACTGGGGAGCGGCCCTACACCTGCAGCGACTGCGGCAAGGGCTTCAACCGCTCCCACGACCTGCTAAGGCACCAGTGCACCCACATCGGCGAGCGCCTCTACACCTGCGCCCAGTGTGGCAAGCGCTTCACCCACTCCACCAACCTGCTGAGGCACCAGCGCACCCACACCGACGAGCGCCCCTTCACCTGCGCCCAGTGCGGCAAGGGCTTCACCCGCTCCAACAACCTGCTGGAGCACCAGCAGGTGCACACCGGCGAGAGGTCCTTTGGTTGCTCCGACTGCGGCAAGAGCTTCAAGTCGTCAACATACCTGAAGGTGCACAGGCGGTTGCACACCAGGGAGCGGCCCTTCACCTGCAGCGACTGCAGCAAAGGCTTCAAGTCGTCCAAGGACCTGAAGGTGCACAGGCGCCTGCACACCGGGGAGCGGCCCTACACCTGCAGCGACTGTGGCAAGAGCTTCACCCGCTCCAGCGACCTGCTGGTGCACCAGCGCACCCACACCGGCGAGCGCCCCTACACCTGCGCCCAGTGCGGCAAGGGCTTCACCCATTCCAGCCACCTGCTGAGGCACCAGCGCACCCACACCGGCGAGTGCCCCTACATCTGTGCCCAGTGCGGCAAGGGCTTCATCAGCTCCACCAGGCTGCTGTCCCACCAGCAGGTGCACGCCGGCGACTGTCCTGACCCCAGCCTGGTGTGTGGAGAGCGCTTTGCCATGGCCTCCCAAGCCCTGTCTCACCAGCACGTGCACACCAGTGGCCAGCCCTACGACTGCCCGTACTGCGGTGAGACGTTCGACAGCTCGAGAGGGTTGCGGCAGCACCGGCGGGCTCACGCCGGTGAGCGGCTGCTCGCGCTGCGTCAATCGTTTCAAGAGCACACGGAGGCTGCGGGAGAACCAGCGGATACACACTGGCGAGAGACCCTTGGTGTGTGCTGAGTGTGGCAAGGCTGTGGCAGCACCAGCGTACCCACAGCGGTGAGCGTCCCTTCCGGTGGTAAGGGCTTCACCCGCCTTGACCACCTGCTGGAGCACCGGCGAGTCTACATCGGCCAGCGCCCCTTCACCTGACCCCCCCCCCCCCCCCCCCAGTGCAAGGCCTTTGCCCGCTCCTCCAGCCTGCTGGCACATCGCGACGTGGCTAGATTAGCGCTGATTAGGTAGACACAAAATGTTGGAGGGAATAGGTAACGTTTAGGGTCGAGACCCTTTTCAGTCTTGACACCCATTCCTTCTCCCCAAAGATGTAAGTTGGGCTGAAGGGCCTGCTTCTATGTTGGGTGACTAGTGTAGATGGGCAGGTTGGCCGGTGTGGGCAAGTTGGGCTGAAGGGCCTGTTTCAGTGCTGGGTGACTAGTGTAGATGGGCAGGTTGGCCGGTGTGGGCAAGTTAGGCTGAAGGGCCTGCTTCTATGTTGGGTGACTAGTGTAGATGGGCATGTTGGCCAGTGTGGGCAAGTTGGGCTGAAAGAAGGGCCTGTTTCCGTACTGAGTGACTCTGACACATTCAGCTCCGTTAAGTTTTGTAAATTGGAGGTCAAGACCGCTCTCTAGTTGGCAAGAGGACGGTTCAGTCAGGTCTGCCAACATTGGGTGAGAGTTGGGAGTGAGAAATTGTGGGGGGGTTTAGAAATAGTAAGTGAGGTAAACAAACATAATAGTTGAGTGGCAAATGATAACAGTGCTACCTTCCCAATATTTAACTGGAGAAAATAATGGGTTATCGGGGCTGTATGTTGTGACAGACAGCCTAACATCTTGCATGTCATTTTAATATTACACTTATCCCATACGCCTGGATATTCCAGATGAATAAATTAAGGTTTTGTCAACTAATTACAAATCAGGCTAATTACCAATCAATCACATTAACCAACTCCAAAAACACAGTGCTGAGCATTGGGATCTAGACATCACGGACATCTGACCTCAGTTCCCCGCTCACATATGGCAGTGCTCTCTGCCTGAACCAGGGACCACAGAGCGTTTTTGAAAGTAAGGGGGCTGAGCGATCACTGATCACTGGCCTTGGCAGTAACCAGCGAGGGAGTGGAACAACCGAATGGGGGGAGGGCGTGGGAGGGATGTGATCCCCTCCCATGGTAGCGACCTTTGAAATTTGATGTATTAAAATCATGTTTTAGTGCATTGTAGAAGTATGATATAGGGAGGTTGCACGTAAGGTCACTGGGTCATAGGGCTTGACGCACGGAGCCGCTCAATCCATCTGGAGGACATCCGTCACTTCCGGTATATGTTATTATTGCAAGAAACGCATACTTTCCTACCTGTTAAAAACCACCAAAATTATGAATTTTTGCGCTAAAAAAAATTGTGGAAGTCGGGGTAAGTGTGAGAGACATGTACCCAACTTTAGAATTCCAAAAGTGAAGTGAAATGAAGGTAAAGAGAAGCGAGAGCTGAAGGGGCAACAACAGCTAAAGTGCTTGGTAAACATTGGCTGTGCAGATATCGGAATTGTAAATATTGGGAATTGTCGCGTTTGCTCACTGCATTTCATAGAAACATAGAAATTAGATGCAGGAGTAGGCCATTCGGCCCTTCGAGCCTGCACCGCCATTCAATATGATCATGGCTGATCATCCAACTCAGTATCCCGCACCTGCCTTCTCTCCATACCCTCTGATTCCCTTAGCCACAAGGGCCACATCTAACTCCCTCTTAAATATAGCCAATGAACTGGCCTCGACTACCCTCTGCGACAGAGAGTTCCAGAGATTCACCACTCTCTGTGTGAAAAAAGTTCTTCTCAACTCGGTTTTAAAGGATTTCCCCCTTATCCTTAAGCTGTGACCCCTTGTCCTGGACTTCCCCAACATCGGGAGCAATCTTCCTGCATCTAGCCTGTCCAACCCCTTAAGAATTTTGTAAGTTTCTATAAGATCCCCTCTCAATCTCCTAAATTCTAGAGAGTATAAACCAAGTCTATCCAGTCTTTCTTCATATGACAGTCCTGACATCCCAGGAATCAGTCTGGTGAACCTTCACTGCACTCCCTCTATGGCAATAATGTCCTTCCTCAGATTTGGAGACCAAAACTGTACGCAATACTCCAGGTGTGGTCTCACCAAGACCCTGTACAACTGCAGTAGAACCTCCCTGCTCCTATACTCATCAACAGTAAGGCATTATTTGTGTTTTTTCTTGATTCCTTTGGTATCTAAAAAGTCTCAAGTGATAAATCTGGCTGTAAATTATTAGTCAGATGCGTTTTCATTTTGTATGTAAAAACCAACTTGAGAACCATGGGCGATTTAAAAAATTTACAGCCAGATTTATCACTTCTGGAATTTTTTAGATGCCAAAGGATTCAAGAAAAAACACAAATAATGCCTTAGTTGATGAAATGCAGTGAGCAAACTGCCAATGTTCACCAAGCACTCTGGCTGTTGTTGTCCCTTCAGTTCTCGCTTCTATCTACCGTCATTTCTCCTCACTTTTGGAATTCTGAAGGAGGCTAAATGTCTCTCACGCTTATCCCGATTTCCATAATTGTTTACAGCACAAAAATTGACATTTTCGGCGGGTTTTAACGGGCCCGCTACGCTGGAAACAATGGTCAGTGTCTACCTGCGGTTCATCTCGTGTACTCCACTTGGCGTAGCGTAGCAACAGCACCTATAAATGTTTTTTGTTTGAAGTATTTTTAAGGTAACTTTTTAAGGGGTAGCTTTTTCCACATAAAGGGTGGTGGGTGTATGGAACAAGCTGCCAGAGGAGGTAGTTGAGGCTGGGACTATCCCAACATTTAAGAAACAGTTAGACTGATCCATGGATAGGACAGGTTTGGAGGGATATGGACCAAAAGCCGGTAGTGCGTCAGTATAGCACAATGGGCTAAGAGTTCGGCTGGCGACCGGAAGGTAGCCGGTTCAAATCCCGCTTGGAGTGCATACTGTCGTTGTGTCCTTGGGCAAGACACTTCACCCACCTTTGCCTGTAATGGAATGTACGGCGGCAGGCGCGGGCACACCGCGACGCCCTGTGTCTCCCTTTCAAGGGAGATGCTAAAAATGCATTTCGTTGTCTCTGTACTGTACACTGACAATGACAATAAATTGAATCATTTCATTTTTTTTTTTAGTGTAGCTGGGACATGTTGGCGGGTGTGGGCAAGTTGCGCTGAAGGGCCTGTTTTCACACTGTATCACTAAGACTACATTATACCTCCACCATGCACGAATGCTTCAAAATCGAGTGGTCGAGTTTTATCACCATATAATCAAGCATAGAAACATAGAAAATAGATGCAGGAATAGGCCATCGGCCCTTCGAGCCAGCACTGCCATTCAATATGATCATGGCTGTTCATCTAAAATCAGTATCTCTTTCCTGTTTTTTCTCCATATCCTTTGATTTCGCGAGCCCCAAGAGCTAAATGTAACATCCAGTGAATTGGCTTCCACTGACTTCTGTGGCAGAGAATTCCACAGATTGACAACTCTTTGGGTGAAGAAAGTTTGTCCTCATCTCAGTCCTAACTGGCCTACCCTTTATTATTAATCTGTGACCCCTGTTTCTGAGCTTCCCCCAACATCGAGACCATTTTTCCTGCAGTTACAGTCAGTGAAAATCTAGCAGGCAAGCAGGATGCTTTCTCCAACCACCCCCATTTGTACCCTGGTTCAATTTATCTATACCCGTCGTAATCTTGTTTACCTCAATAAGGTCTCTCCTCTGCCTCCTATACTACTCCTCGCCTTCACTCTTCTGCACTCATTCCAACTGAATATTGACCTAGAGTTGGAAGCACCAACTTTTCTGCCGCTGCCTGTTCGGGACGGTACAACAGTAGACCAACCTGAAACACAAAATGATGGGTGCATTCAGCCAGGCAAGCCGCAGCAGTGGGAAAAGAAACCATCAAACATCTTGGCTCAGGGACTCGTCCTCAGAACTCTTCTTGTGCGAGTCACTGACCCAAGATTCAAGTAGGTGAGGGGTTAGGGTATGAGTGGGAGGGGTGTAAAATGGTTGGGAGTAGAGAGGGCTGCGGAGTTGGAGGAGGTTGAACGGACGGGGTGAGAGGGGGAGAGGTTGAGATGTGGGCGATGAATGCCGGACTAAATGCGTTATGCGTGAATATACTTTCTACCCGGAACAAGCTCAAGTGGATGAGCTTGTAGAGCAGTTAGAAATTGGAGAGAGAGGGCCAGAAAAGTGGGAGGAGAGAGAGACAGGCTCTTAGGAGTGGCATGATAGGGTCGAGGGAGTGCAAGGCAACTGGAAAAGAGGGTTGGGGAAGTGGGGAGAGGTGTGATGTGAAGGTACACAAAAATGCTGGAGAAACTCAGCGGGTGCAGCAGCATCTATGGAGCGAAGGAAATAGGCGACGTTTCGGGCCGAAACCATTCTTCAGACTGATGTGGATGGGTGGTGGCGAGGGGGTGATGGAGAATTGAATAACTTTATGAATACATTATACCTTCTTGTCACATGTACCCAGGTACAGTAAAATGTCTTATTTTATAAACAGGCAGTACAAAATGTCACGTTTTGGTGCCGACAAAGTTGGAAAAGTACCGAAGTTGGCAACCCCCCACCGCACCTCATCCCCGTCGTTCTTGGCGCCTCATCTCCACATTATTCTTGGCATCCATCTCGTTCTCGACGTCCACCTTGCTCACGGATCCATCCTCGCTCTCGGTGGCGCGGTTACCGTAGATGCTAATGGCCGGGGGCTGACTCTGAGATTGCGGTGAGTTAGCGGACTCTGCCGTCAGACTACCGGGGAGCTGCTTGCCGGGCCACTCCTGGCGATGTGAGGGAAGTACCGGGTAGAAGAGAAGAGAGAGGGGACCACGACAGCCGGGGTTGAGGGGGCTACAGAAGCCGACATTGACCGAGACGGACGACTGGGGTGAGAGAAGGACAGTGGACTGATGGGAGAGAGGACACGAGGAGTGGGGAGTGAGGGTTGAGTTCTTCATTAGGATGGAGAATTACATAGTTAATTCAGAAACAAGGGTTTTGAAATTAAAGAATGGTAACTTTGAGGGTATGAGACGGGAATTGGCCAAGTTAGACTGGCAATTGATTCTTAAAGGATTGACGGTGGATATGCAATGGAAGGCATTTAAAAGAATAAATCAGGAAAGGTAGTGCATCCATGGATATTAACGCAATAGAAAGGAAGGACATTAGCTTGGAGGATGTGGTATCGATATGGGTAGAGCTGCGAAACACTAAGGGGCAGAAAACGCTGGTGGGTGTTGTGTACAGGCCACCTAACAGTAGTAGTGGAGTTGGGGATGGTATCAAACAGGAAATTAGAAATGCGTGCGACAAAGGCAAAACAGTTATAATGGGTGACTTCAATCTACATATAGATTGGGTGAATCAAATTGGCAGGGGTGCTGAGGAAGAGGATTTCTTGGAAGGTATGCGGGATAGTTATCTAAATCAACATGTAGAGGAACCAACGAGAGAGCAGGCCATTTTAGACTGGGTATTGAGTAATGAGAAAGGGTTAGTTAGCAGTCTTGTTGTGCGTGGCCCCTTGGGCAAGAGTGACCATAATATGGTTGAGTTCTTCATTAGGATGGAGAGTGACTTTGTTAATTCAGAAACAATGGTTCTGAACTTAAAGAAAGGTAACTTTGAGGGTGAGTTGATCATGGGGAACAAGGATATGGTGGACCAATTGAATAACTACTTTGGTTCTGTCTTCACTAAGGAAGACATAAATAATCTGCCGGAAATAGCAGGGGACCGCGGGTCAAAGGAGTTGGAGGAATTGAGTAAAATCCAGGTTAGTCGGGAAGTGGTGTTGGGTAAATTGAATGGATTAAAGGCCGTTAAATCCCCAGGGCCAGATAGGCTGCATCCCAGGGTACTTAAGGAAGTAGCTCCAGAAATAGTGGATGCATTAGTAATAATCTTTCAAAACTCTTTAGATTCTGGAGTAGTTCCTGAGGATTGGCGGGTAGCAAACGTAACCCCACTTTTTAAGAAGGGAGGGAGAGAGAAAACGGGGAATTACAGACCAGTTAGTCTAACATCGGTAGTGGGGAAACTGCTAGAGTCAGTTATTAAAGATGGGATAGCAGCACATTTGGAAAGTGGTGAAATCATTGGACAAAGTCAGCGTGGATTTATGAAAGGTAAATCATGTCTGACGAATCTTATAGAATTTTTCGAGGATGTAACTTGTAGCGTGGATAGGGGAGAACCAGTGGATGTGGTGTATCTGGACTTCCAGAAGGCTTTCGACAAGGTCCCACATAAGAGATTAGTATACAAACTAAAAGCACATGGCATTGGGGGTTTAGTATTGATGTGGATAGAGAACTGGCTGGCAAACAGGAAGCAAAGAGTAGGAGTAAAACGGGTCCTTTTCACAATGGCAGGCAGTGACTAGTGGGGTACCGCAATGCTCAGTGCTGGGACCCCAGCTATTTACAATATATATTAATGATCTGGATGAGGGAATTGAAGGCAATATCTCCAAGTTTGCGGATGACAGTAAGCTGGGGTGCAGTGTTAGCTGTGAGGAGGATGTTAGGAGACTGCAAGGTGACTTGGATAGGCTGGGTGAGTGGGCAAATGTTTGGCAGATGCAGTATAATGTGGATAAATGTGAGGTTATCCATTTTGGTGGCAAAAACAGGAAAGCAGACTATTATCTAAATGGTGGCCGATTGGGAAAGGGGGAGATGCAGCGAGACCTGGGTGTCATGGTACACCTGTCATTGAAAGTAGGCATGCAGGTGCAGCAGGCAGTGAAGAAAGCAAATGGTATGTTAGCTTTCATAGCAAAAGGATTTGAGTATAGGAGCAGGGAGGTTCTACTGCAGGTGTACAGGGTCTTGGTGAGACCACACCTGGAGTATTGCATACAGTTTTGGTCTCCAAATCTGAGGAAGGACATTCTTGCCATAGAGGGAGTGCAGAGAATGTTCACCAGACTGATTCCTGGGATGTCAGGACTGTCTTATGAAGAAAGACTGGATAGACTTGGTTTATACTCTCTAGAATACGCAATACTCCAGGTCTTGCTACATCTCCCCTTTTCCTAGTCGGCCACCATTTAGATAAAAGTCTGCTTTCCTGTTTTTGCCACCAAAATGGATAACCTCACATTTATCCACATTATACTGCATCTGCAAGGGACCTACATTTGTTTTAACTAATCTCTTTCTTTTCACATATCTATAAAAACCTTTGCAGTCAGTTTTTATGTTCCCTGCCAGTTTTCTTTCATAATCTATTTTTCCTTTCCTAATTAAGCCCTTTGTCCTCCTCTGCTGGTCTCTGAATTTCTCCCAGTCCTCCGGTATGCTGCTTTTTCTGGCTAATTTGTACGCATCATCCTTCGCTTTGATACTATCCCTGATTTCCCTTGTTATCCACGGATGCACTACCTTCCCTGATTTATTCTTTTGCCAAACTGGGATGAACAAATTTTGTAGTTCATACATGCAGTCTTTAAATGCCTTCCATTGCCGTCAATCTTGGCCAATTCACGTCAAGAAGGAGATAGCTGAGATCCAGGGTGTGGGGGAAAATCATAACCAAAGTATATGGAGTTGGTTTAATGGATGGGGCTCCTTTTGGGGTCTGGTGTGGCATTATGGGACTATTATTGTGATAATTATAATTGTTGCTGCATTGCTTCACTGCCTGCCACCATGTATTCACCAATGTCTGGCTTCTTGCTGCATTATTTGATAGATTGATTGATACAATCAAAAGGGGGGAATGTAAGAGCTAGTGCGGACCCCGCCATCTTATTTAGCTATTTTATTCATGTTAGCTGCAACCTCCATTTTGTGAATAGATTGCTGGTTAAATTTAAAGATTGATTACAGAAGTCTGCAGAAGCTTGTGAACATGACCTTCACTAACTAAAAGGAACAGAGATAACGGCCGTTCCCTAGCATCTCGTTTCTTTGCCATATCAGTGTTCAGTCTGGAGGTTGCAATGAATACAATAGTGCTTTCTTGCCTATGCAGCTGGACCATGTATCTCTATACTCCCATATCTTTTTAAAGTTAGTTTGAAGGATTTCATTGTATGTAACTGAGCCCTTTGTTCACTTATGCCTACTAACCATGTGTCTAATGTTGTTTTATCAGTATAAAGATACTTGTATTTTCTCTGTCTAGTCTGTAGAGTTGTAGCATCTTGCGAGTGTGTATCTAAGTGCACACTCCTGGCTGTCCTATTTCACCTGGGTGACATAATAAATGTTTGTTCAACGAGACCTTTGACTGAGTTATTATTCTACTCATCAAGTCTCACAAACTTTAACAAACGGGTGAAGTGTCGGAAGTGTCGGTCAGCGGATAAACGGGAAGGCAGCGAGGGTCAGCGGGTCCGGTTAGTCGGTGAAGGTCAGCGGCAACGGCCACGGGAAGGTCGATGACAGCGGCATCATCAGTGGTCCAGGCCCGAGATCGGTCAGGAAGGCGGTGAGTGTTGGTGCTGCTTCTCTTGGCAGCAATGGTGTCGCAGGGCTGTCAGTTCCGCCTGTCCCTTATTCCTCCAAGCTGGTTTCCTCCCATTCCCCTTTCTCCCCCAATCTGGCGACCTCCCATCCCTTAACCCCCAAACTGGCAACCTCCCATCCCCCTTACTCCCCCAATCTGGCTACCACCACGGGCCGTGGGTCGGCAGCGCCCACACACACGGGGCCGGGTGGAGCGGGGCCGCAGCTCCGGGCAGTGGACACACGGGGATGTAAACCTGGCAATGTCCCCGTCAGCTGCAGCAGAGTTGGGGCCAGTCTGGTCCCTCTGCCTACCCAGTCACTGACCACGCTGCACCAGCACTGGCACCACGACCCCCCTACCAGGGTTTCACCCCCCCCCCCCCCCGACCCACAAACAGGGATGATTCACCCACCCCGACCCGCACATGGGGTGATTCACCCGGGTACCGGGCTGTCTGTAGCCCCGTCACTGTGTTTCAGCCGCCAAACACCAAACTTATTGCCAAGTGCAGGAACTATCCTTGAAGTAGTGGGGAGGTGTCCGACTGCCCTACACCTACAGATATGCATGGAGGCGAGAATAATTTCTTATCATTATGGAGATGGTTGGCATTTTCCTTCATTATTGATAGCACAAGACAAATTCCGAAGAACACAGTGAGATCAAGAAAAACCTGCTTTATTTGTTACGCAAGGCACAAATGTGTTGAGACTTTCTTTTGTGCAGCTAATCCATTATTTGTCTGTCATATCTTGCAGTACAAATCATCAATCTCTTCATAAAGGCAAGAGTGGGCATGTTGCTGTAGAAACTCCTCATAGGAAAGACCCTTGTAGGAAAGGAAATATTTCCTAATCTAATCAAATTTGGAGTATTGCATACAGTTCTTGTCACGCCATTGCAGGACTGATGTGGAGGCTTTGGGGAAGGTGCAAAGATGGTTAACCAGAATGGTTTAAAAACAAGGAACTGCAGATGCTGGTTTACAAAAAAGGACACAAATGCTGGAGTAACTCAGCGGGACAGGCAGTATCTCTGGAGAGATGGAATGGGTGATTGAAGAAATGGCCCGTAACGTTACCCATTCCTTCCAGCATTTTGTTTCAACCTAAACAGCGCCTATCTGTCCATATGGCGGTGTGCCAGCAGGCTGGAGGAGCGGGCAAAGGTCTTGTCACAGAGCGGGCAGGTGAAGGGGCGCTGGCTGGTGTGGACTCGCCGGTGCTCAAGCAGGGGGTCAAGTCGGTCAAAGCCCTTTTCACAGGATGGGCAGGGGAAGGGACGTTCACCGCTGTGGGTACGCCGGTGCTGTCACAGGCTGGACATGTGGGTGAAACCCTTGCCACACTCAGCACACACATAGGGTCTCTCTCCGGTGTGTATCCACTGGTGCTCCCGCAGCCCCCAAGTGTTCTTGTTATAGTGGGAGCAGCTGCTCGTCAGCGTAGGTCCGCCGGTGCTGCTGCAAACCCTACGAGCTGTTGAACTACTCACCACAGTACGGGCAGTCGTAGGGCTGGCCACTGGTGTGCACGCGCTGGTGAGACAGGGCATGGGAGGCCATGGCAAAGTGCTCTTCACACGTTGGGGCAGTCGCCAGCGTGCACCCGCTGGTGGGACAGCAGGCTGTCGGTTCGGCTAAAGCCCTTGCCGCATTGGCCGCAGGTGTAGGGGCGCTCACCGGTATGGGTGCGCTGGTGCGCCAGCAGGGTGCTGGAATGGGTGAAGCACTTGCCGCACTGGGCGCAGGTGTAGGGGCGCTCGCCGGTGTGGATGCGCTGGTGCTCCAGCATGTTGCTGGAGCAGGTGAAGCCCTTGCCGCACTGGGCACAGGTGTAAGGGCGCTCGCCGGTGTGGGTGCGCTGGTGCTTCAGTAGGCTGCTGGACAGGGTGAAGCCTTTGCCGCACTGGGAGCAAGTGTAGGGGCGCTCGCCGGTGTGGGTGCGCTGATGCTGCCGCAGGAGACTGGACTGGATGAAGCCCTTGCCGCACTGGGCACAGGTGTAGGGGCGCTCGCTGGTGTGGGTGCGCTGATGCCTCATCAGGCTGCTGGACTGCGAGAAGCTTTTGCCGCACTGGGAGCAAGTGTAGGGGCGCTCGCTGCTGTGGGTGCGCTGGTGCTCCAGCAGGTGACTGGACTGGATGAAGTCCTTGCCGCACTGGACGCAGGTATAGGGGCGCTCGCCGGTGTGGGTGCGCTGGTGCTCCTGCAGGTAACTGGAGCGGGTGAAGTCCTTGCCGCACTGGGAGCAGGTGTAGGGGCGCTCGCTGGTGTGGGTGCGCTGGTGCTCCAGCAGTTGACTGGAGCGGGTGAAGTCCTTGCCGCACTGGACGCAGGTGTAGGGGCGTTCGCCGGTGTGCGTGCGCTGGTGCACCAGCAGGTTGGAGGAGCGGGAAAAGCCCTTGCCGCACTGGGCACAGCTGAAGGGGCGCTCGCTGGTGTGAGTGCGCTGGTGCTCCAGCAGGTGACTGGGCTGGGTGAAGCCCTTGCCGCACTGGGCGCAGGTGTAGGGATGCTCGCCAGTGTGGATGCGCTTGTGCACCAGCAGGCTGCTGGAGCAGGTAAAGCTCTTGCCGCAGTCGCTGCAGGTATAGGGCCGCTCCCCGGTGTGGGTGCGCCTGTGCCTCTTCAGATGCGGCGACGACTTGAAGGCTTTGCCGCAGTCGGAGCAGATGAATGGCCGCTCACTGCTGTGCACCCGCTGGTGCTCGTGCAGCCCCGACCACCATGTAAAGCTCTTCCCACAGGTGGAGCAGTCGAAGGGGCGTTCTCTCGTGTGCACACGCCGGTGGGCCTCCAGCCGGCTCGGCTGCTGCCAGGCCTTGCCACACACATCACACTCATAACGCTTGACCTTGTTGTGCCCAGTCATGTGGTCCTCCATCGAAGCTCAGCCCGCACACTGAGCAGATTGGGGGGCTCACCGGCACCCTGGCCGCCCTCAATGGCCGCCCTCAATGGCCGCTCACGTCCCCGTCTCTCTGTCCACAGCAATGGCTCCTAAACCCTGCAGGAGGGGAACACAGAGGGTCAACAAATGGCAAACAGGACATTACTAATGAATAACTTTACTAGCACATATTGGGTGCATTTATGGCGGAGGAAACTGTTATATAATTCTGCACGGCACAGTGGCGCAGCTGCTGCCTCACCACCAGAGACCCGGGCTCGATCCTGACTACGATCTCTGTCTCTCTCTCTCTCTCTCTCCCTGTCTCTCTCTCTCTGTCTCTCACTCTCTGTCTCTCCCTCTCCCTCTTTCTCTCTTTCTCTCTCTCTCTCTGTCACTCTGTTTCTCCCTCTGTCTCTTTCTCGTTGTCTCTCTCTCTCTCTTTCTCTGTCTCTCACGGTCTCTGTCTCTCTCTCCGTGTCTCTCACTGCTTCTGTCTCTGTCTCGCTCTGTTTCTCTCTGTCTGTCTCTCTCTCCCTCTCTGACTCTCCCTCTGTCTGTCTGTCGCTCTCTCTCTCTCTCTGTCTCATAGAAACATAGAAAATATGTGCAGGAGGCCATTCGGCCAGCACCGCCATTCACTGCAATCATGGCTGATCGTCCCCTATCAATAACGCTTATCTGCCTTCTCTCCATATCCCTTGATTCCACTAGCCCCTAGAGCTCTATCTAACTCTCTCTTGTCCATCCAGTGTTTTGGCCTCCACTGCCCCTTGGGGCAGGGAATTCCACAAATTCACACAACTCTGGGTGAAAAAGTTTTTTTCTCACCTCAGTCTTAAATGGCCTCTTTATTCAAAGACTGTGGCCCCTGGTTCTAGACTCGCCCAACATTGGGAACATTTTTTCCTGCATCGAGCTTGTCCAGACCTTTTATAGTTTTATATGTCTCTATAAGATCCCCCCTCATCCTTCTAAACTCCAGTGAATACAAGCCTAGTCTTTTCAATCTTTTCTCATATGACAGTCCCGCCATCCCAGGGATCAATCCCGTGAACCTACGTTTCTCCAGCTTTTTTGTGTAACCCGTGAACCTACGCTGCACTGCCTCAATCACAAGGATGCACTTCCTCAAATCGGGAGACCAAAACTGGAAGCAATACTTCAGATATGGTCTTACCAGCCATATATACTTGTGGAATTCCCTGCCAATTTGGTCCCTGTCCCTGTCCCTGTCTCTGTCTCTGTCTCTGTCTCTCTCCCTGTCTCTGTCTCTGTCTCCCTGTCTCTGTCTCTGTCCCTGTCTCTGTCCCTGTCTCTGTCCCTGTCTCTGTCCCTGTCTCTGTCTCTGTCCCTGTCTCTGTCTCTCTCCCTGTCTGTCTCTGTCTCTGTCCCTGTCCCTGTCTCTGTCTCTCTCTCTGTCTCTGTCCCTCTCCCTGTCCCTGTCCCTGTCTCTGTCACTCTCCCTGTCCCTGTCTCTGTCCCTGTCTCTGTCTCTCTCCCTGTCCCTGTCCCTGTCTCTGTCCCTGTCCCTGTCCCTGTCCCTGTCTCTTTCTCTGTCTGTCTGTCTCTGTCTCTGTCTCTGTCTCTGTCTCTGTCTCTGTCTCTGTCTCTCTTCCCTGTCTCTGTCCCTGTCTCTGTGTCTCTCTCTCTGTCTGTCTGTCTGTCTCTGTCTCTGTCTCTGTGTCTCTGTCTCTGTCTCTGTCCTGTCTCTGTCTCTCTCCCTGTCTCTGTCTCTGTCCCTGTCCCTGTCCCTGTCTCTGTCTCTGTCTCTGTCTCTCTCCCTGTCCCTGTCTCTCTCTCTCTCTCTCTCTCTGTCCCTGTCTCTGTCTCTCCGCTCCCTATCACTGTCTCTCTCTCTGTCTGTCTCTGTCTCTCTCCTGCCTCACTGCCTCTCTCCCTGTCTTTGTCCCTGTTAGTGTCCCTGTCTAAACAGGTTTGTTTTGGGGATTCTTTAGATTTTCTATGTGACAAGTAAATATATGTGTGTGTCTGTCTCTGAGTCTCTTTCTCTCTGTCTCTGTCTCTGTCCCTGTCCCTGTCTCTGTCTCTCTCCCTGTCCCTCTCTCTCCTGTCTCTGTCCCTGTCTCTGTCCCTGTCTCTGTCTCTGTCTCTGTCTCTGTCTCTGTCTCTGTCTTTGTCTCTGTCTCTGTCCCTGTCTCTGTCTTCTCCTCTCTGTCTGTCCCTGTCCTGTCCCTGTCCCTCTCTGTCTCCTCTGTCCCTGTCTCTCTGTCTGTCCCCTGTCCCTGTCTCTGTCTGTCTCTCTCTTGTCTCTGTCTGTCTTGTCCCTGGTCTCTCTGTCTCTGTCTCCCTGTCTCTGTCTGTCTGTCTCTGTCTCTGTCCCTGTCTCTGTCTCTGTCTCTGTCTCTGTCCCTGTCCCTTCTCTCCCTGTCTGTCCCTGTCTCCCCTGTCCCTGTCTCTGTCTCTGTCTGTCCCTGTCTGTCTGTCTCCTGTCCTGTCCCTGTCTCTGTCCCTGTCCCTGTCTCTGTCTCTGTCTCTGTCCCTGTCCCTGTCCCTGTCTCTGTCTCTGTCCCTGTCCCTGTCGCTGTCCCTGTCCCTGTCTGTCTCTGTCCCTGTCTCTGTCTGTCTCTGTCCCTGTCTCTCCCTTTGTCTCTGTCCCTGTTCCTGTCCCTGTCTCTCTCTTTGTCTCTGTCCCTGTCCCTGTCCCTGTCCCTGACCCTGTCCCTGTCTCTGTCTCTGTCTCTGTCTCCCTGTCTCTCTCTCTCTGTCCCTGTCCCTGTCCCTGTCCTCTGTCTCTGTCTCTCTGTCCCTGTCCCTGTCTCTGTCTGTCTCTGTCCTGTCTCTCTCTCCCTGTCTCCCTCCCTGTCTCTCTGTCCCTGTCCCTGTCTCTGTCCCTGTCTCTGTCTCTGTCCCTGTCTCTGTCCCTGTCTCTGTCTCCCCTGTCCCTGTCTCTGTCTCTCTCCCTGTCCCTGTCTCTCTCTCTCTGTCTCGTCTGTCTCTCTGTCCTCTCTGTCTCTCTGTCTCTCTGTCTCTCTGTCTCTCTCTCTCTGTCTCTGTGTCTCTCTGTCTCTCTGTCTCTGTCTCTCTGTCCCTGTCCCTGTCCCTGTCCCTGTCTCTCTCCCTGTCCCTGTCTCTCTCTCCCCTGTCCCTGTCTCTCCTCTCTCTGTCCCTGTCCCTATCTCTCCCCCTCCCTCTCGCTGTCCCTGTCCCTGTCTCTCTCTGTCCCCTGTCTCTGTCCCTGTCTGTCTGTCCCTGTCCCTGTCTCCCTGTCCCTGTCCTGTCCCTGTCTCCTGTCCCTGTCTCTGTCCCTGCCTCTCTCCCTGTCCCTGTCTCTGTCTCTCTCTCTGTCTCTGTCTCTCTCTGTCTCTGTCTCTGTCTCTGTCTCTGTCTCTCTCTGTCTCTCTCCCTGTCTCTCTCCCTGTCTCTGTCTCTCTCTCTGTCCCTGTCTGTCTCTCTCTCTCCTGTCCCTGTCTCTGTCCCTGTCTGTGTGTCTCTGTCCCTGTCTCTGTCCCTGTCTCTGCCTCTGTCCCTGTCCCTGTCTCTCTCTCTGTCTCTGTCCCTGTCCTGTCCTGTCCTGTCTCTCTGTCTCTGTCTCCTGTCCTGTCCCTGTCCCTCTGTCCCTGTCTCTCTCCCTCCCTGTCCCTGTCTGTCCCTGTCTCTCTCTGTCCTTCTCTGTCCCTCTCTCCCTGTCCCTGTCTCTCCTGTCTCCTGTCCCTGTCCCTCTGTCTCTGTCTTCTGTCTCTCTGTCCCTGTCCTTCTAATCTGTCCTGTCTCTGTCTCTGTCTCTCTGTCTCTGTCTCTGTCTCTGTCTCTGTCTCTGTTGTCTGTTGTTCTGTCTCTCTCTGTCTGTCTCTGTCCCTGTCCCTGTCTCTGTCCCTGTCTCTGTCCCCGTCTCTGTCCCTCTCCCTGTCCCTGTCCCTCTCCCTGTCCCTGTCTCTGTCTCTGGCCCTCTCTCTGTCCCTGTCAATGTCCCTGTCCCTGTCCCTGTCTCTGTCCCTGTCTCTGTCCCTGTCCCTGTCCCTGTCCCTGTCTCTGTCCCTGTCTCTGTCTCTGTCCCTGTCTCTCCCTTTGTCTCTGTCCCTGTTCCTGTCCCTGTCTCTCTCTTTGTCTCTGTCTCTGTCCCTGTCTCCGTCTCTGTCCCTGTCACTGTCTCTGTCTCTGTCTCAGTCTCTGTCCCTGTCCCTGTCCCTGTCCCTGTCCCTGTCCCTGTCCCTGTCTCTGTCCCTGTCTCTCCCTGTCTCCCTGTCTCTCCCTGTCCCTGTCCCTGTCCCTGTCCCTCTCTCTCCCTGTCCCTGTCCCTGTCCCTGTCCCTGTCCTCTGTCTCTCTCCCTGTCTCTGTCTCCTGTCTCTCCCTTCTGTCTGTCTGTCTCTCTCTCTCTCTCTGTCTCTGTCTCTCTGTCTCTCTCCCTGTCCCTCTCTGTCTCTGTCTCTCTCCCTGTCTCTCTCTCTGTCTCTGTCCTGTCCCTGTCCCTGTCTCTGTCCTGTCTCTCCCCCTGTCTCTGTCTCTGTCCCTGTCTCTCCCTCTCTGTCCCTGTCTCTGTCCCTGTCCCTGTCCCTGTCTCTCTCTGTCTCTGTCTCTGTCTCTCTCCCTGTCTCTGTCTCTGTCTCTGTCTCTCTCCCTGTCCCTGTCTCTCTCCCTGTCCCTGTCTCTGTCTCTGTCTCTGTCTCTCCCTGTCCCTGTCCCTGTCTCTGTCTCTGTCTCTGTCTCTGTCTCTGTCTCTGTCTCTGTCTCTGTCCCTGTCTCTGTCCCTGTCCCTGTCTGTCTCTCTGTCCCTGTCTCTGTCTCTGTCTCTCTGTCCCTGTCCCTGTCTCTGTCTCTGTCTCTCTCTGTCCTGTCTCTGTCTGTCTGTCCCTGTCTCTGTCTCTGTCCTGTCCCTGTCTCTGTCCCTGTCCCTGTCCCTGTCCCTGTCCCTGTCCCTGTCCCTGTCCCTGTCTCTGTCCCTGTCTCTGTCCCTGTCCCTGTCCCTGTCCCTGTCTCTGTCCCTCTCTCTGTCCCTGTCCCTGTCCCTGTCTCTACCCCGTGTTGTTGCGGCCCGGCTCCGCCAACCCCAGTCCCGGTCACTGTGAGTCTCCCGGTGCGAGGCCGCAGATTGGAGCCGCCGCCGGCACCGAATCCCCAGCGATGCGCTGCCCGCCCGGTGCTGACCCCTGACCCCTGACCCCTGACCCACCGGGGCCGCCCTGACCCCTGACCCACCGGGGCCGCCCTGACCCCTGACCCACCGGGGCCGCCCTGACCCCTGACCCACCGGGGCCGCCCTGACCCCTGACCCACCGGGGCCGCCCTGACCCCTGACCCACTCACTCAGTGAATGAAAGGCGCGGACGATACAGAGCGATATCACTCCGTGATGGCAGCCAGCGGTCCTCCAGGCGGGCGGGCGGATGACAGATGGTCCTCCAGGCGGGCGGGCGGATCACTGATGGTCCTCCAGGCGGGCGGGCGGATCACTGATGGTCCTCCAGGCGGGCGGGCGGATCGCAGATGGTCCTCCAGGCGGGCGGGCGGATCACAGATGGTCCCCAGGCGGGCGGATCACCCTGATGGTCCTCCAGGCGGGCGGGCGGATCACAGATGGTCCTCCAGGCGGGCGGATCACAGATGGTCCTCCAGGCGGGCGGGCGGATCACAGATGGTCCTCCAGGCGGGAGGGCGGATCACTGATGGTCCTCCAGGCGGGCGGGCGGATCGCAAGATGGTCCTCCAGGCGGGCGGGCGGATCGCAGATGGTCCTCCAGGCGGGCGGGCGGGCGGGCGGATCGCAGATGGTCCTCCAGGCGGGCGGGCGGATCACAGATGGTCCTCCAGGCGGGCGGGCGGATCGCAGATGGTCCACAGATCCAGGCGGGCGGGCGGATCACAGATGGTCCTCCAGGCGGGGGGCGATCACAGATGGTCCTCCAGGCGGGCGGGCGGATCACTGATGGTCCTCCAGGCGGGCGGGCGGATCACTGATGGTCCTCCAGGCGGGGCGGGCGGATCACTGGGCGGGGGCGGGCGGATCACAGATGGTCCTCCAGGCCAGGCGGGGTGAGCCGACCGCCGATGGTCCTCCGGGCCGGTCCTCCAGGCGGGGAGATATCGTCCCGTGTCCTTCAAGAGAGAGGAAAAAGTGAAGTGTGCGAGGATAGAACCCCTAGACGACCAAATTGGTGTCGCCAAAGAGTGAGTAAATAAAAGAAAGAAAGGAATAGAGAAATAAAAAGACAAAAAATAAAGAAAGAGAAAAGTGATGATATACCCCGCGGGCTGGCGGTGCAGTCACTCACGGCCGGTGGGCTGGCGGTTCACTTAGTCACCCCCTGCTCCCTTAACCCCCCCCCCCCCCAACACCCCCACTATCCCCCCCCCCCCCCCCCCCCACCCATCCCTCAAACCCTTCCCCTCCCCCCCCCCCCCCCCCCCCCCCCCACACATGCAGTCCACTCCCCACAACATCCCCACATGCACTCTTAGTGGCTCTCCCACAGAGCATCCATTCCTGCCCATTAGGTTCCCATTGTGATGAAGAACACGCAGGCATGAAAAGTGGAAAAAAGGATTTATTAAAGTTTAAAATGTGAATTACTCTTAAAATATAAGAACAATTTAAATGTTAAAGACGAGAATTATTAAGTTTTTTGTTGTGTCTCTTGTTGCTGCTCATTGCACCTTTATGTCTCTTTGCTGGCAAACGTCCTGCAGCCGAGGGAGGGGGACGGCTTTAGGGGGGGGCTCTCGTGGGCTGATGAGGGAGGGGCGTGTCCTGCAGCGGGGGGTTTGAGGTGGCTTCAGAACAGGGAGCGTCCTATAGCCAGGCGGAGGACAGCGTCTTGAGATGGGGGTTGGCAGTGGGTGGGGGGGGGGGGGGGGGGGAGGACAGTGAGTGACCTACTCATGGCTGCTGGACTCACTCAGTGCCTTGGGACTAACTCATGGTCTCTGGGCTGACTGACTCACTCATGGCCTCTGGACTGACAGGCTGAATCGTGGCTTGTGGACTGACTGACTTATGCCCGACTTCTTGAGTCACGTCCAACTTTTGTAAACTGAAAACTGTAACATCCACATTGAGGAACAGCTTTTTCCTGATAGCCATCAGACTACTAAACAACAAATAAGCTCTGAACTACAAAAAATAATATTATTTGTTATTTGTTGATCACACACACACCCTTGACCTCATACAGCCACTCACACACACACAGACTAACACACACACTCGCACATAGTCTCACACACACACTCCCAGACTCACAACACATATATACACACACAGACTCGCACACATATATACACTGACACACACACAGACTCACACACATATACACACTCCCACACACACAGACGCACTCACACTCACTCACACATACCGAATACTAAAATGCCACGTAACTTAAGAACGTGGTAAACATACAGTGTGTAAACCGAATGATTCAAACGTTTAAAGCCTCCTGTAGAGGCTGCTACTGCAGAAGCAAATACGTGCATTAAATAACGTCCAACAAACACACTCACCATAGACAGAGCAGTCAGCTGTCTTGAATTATTCAAGGGTGTCTTCACTCTGTGCCTTCTGCACTCAACGCCATCTTGCCGCTAACCGGAAATTACTTCATTGGCGCCATCTTGCCACTAAGCGGAAGTCACAGAATGAGCACCAATTTTGCAATTAAACAGTCTGATCTAATAAAATGTTAATTCGCACTTTATCCATCCGAAAACTGTTCCAATGATTTTAAAAGCCAAGCCAATTTGGCAAACACTTTGCAAGCATTTCGGAAGAGCCTTTAAAAGCCAAGCCAATTTGGCAAACACTTTGCAACCACATCGAGGGGACTCACCGTGGAGTAGACGTGCGTTCAGTGTTATTCGCAGCTAAGAGAGCCATGACCCTCTCGCTTCCTCTGTCTCGCAGAGACTCAGTGAGGCATGACATTTCCGGGTTTTATAGTCCCTCCCCCCACCGCAAACGGGGGCAGCAGAGAGAATGGCGACATTTTTTAAAACATTAATAACTCTCGGATGTTTTATCGATGGGAAAACTCCTCTGGTCCAATCCGGCGGAAATGAACTCTGAGCGAGGTGGCCAAAAATGACGGCCGTAAGTGGCGGCGTTCTCTCAGAAATCACAAAACAGAAAGTCGAAAGCGGTCAAGATCTTATAGTTCTTGTAATATAGATATGGGTGGCAGAGAGAGAGGGAAATATGGAAGATGAGCGTACAGAGGAAGGGAAAAGGACTCGTGTTAGTTAATGAGGTGGTGGGCAATGTGCACACCAGGTTGGGGAGTGAAGGGATGATGATGCACGCTCATCTCCTAACTCCTTGTCCCATATTTTACTTAAAACAAATGTAGGTCCCTTGCAGTCAGAAACAGGTGAATTGATCATGGGGAACAAGGTCATGGAAGACCAATTGAATAACTACTTTGGTTCTATCTTCACTAAGGAAGACATAAATAATCTGCCGGAAATAGCAGGATGGAGGAACTGAGTGAAATCCAGGTTAGCAGGGAAGTGGTGTTAGGTAACGTGAATGGATTAAAGGCCGATTAATCCCCAGGGCCAGATAAGTTGCATCCCAGAGTACTTAAGGAAGTAGCCCCAAAAATAGTGGATGCATTAGTGATCATTTTTCAATACTCTTTAGATTCTGGAGTAGTTCCTGAGGATTGGAGGGTAGCAAATGTAAGCACACTTTTTAAAAAGGGAGGGAGAGAGAAAACGGGGAATTATAGACCAGTTAGTCTAACATCGGTAGTGGGGAAACTGCTAGAGTCAGTTATTAAAGATGGGATAGCAGCACATTTGGAAAGTGGTGAAATCATTGGACAAATTCAGCATGGATTTATGAAAGGTAAATCATGTCTGACGAATCTTTCGAGGATGTGACTAGTAGAGTGGATAAGGGAGAACCAGTGGATGTGTTATATCTGGACTTTCAGAAGGCTTTTGACAAGGTCCCACATAAGAGATTAGTATACAAACTTAAAGCACATGGTGTTGGAGGTTCAGTATTGATGTGGATAGAGAACTGGCTGGCAGACAGGAAACAAAGAGTAGGAGTAAAACGGGTTCTTTTCATAAAGGCAGGCAGTAACTAGTGGGGTACCGCAAGGCTAAGTGCTGGGACCCCAGCTATTTACAATATATATTAATGATTTGGACGAGGGAATTGAATGCAACATCTCCAAGTTTGCGGATGACACGAAACTGGGGGGCAGTGTTAGCTGTGAGGAGGATGCTAGGAGGCTGCAAGGTGACTTGGGTAGGCTGGGTGAGTGGACAAATGCATGGCAGATGTGGATAAATGTGAGGTTATCCACTTTGGTGGCAAAAATAGGAAAGTAGACTATTATCTAAATGGTGGCCGATTAGGAAAAGGGGAGATGCAACAAGACTTGGGTGTCATGGTACACCAGTCATTGAAAGTAGGCGTGCAGGTGCAGCAGGCAGTGAAGAAAGCCAATGTTATGTTAGCATTCATAGCAAAAGGATTTTAGTATAGGAGCAGGGAGGTTCTACTGCAGTTGTACAGGGTCTTGGTGAGACCACACCTGGAGTATTGTGTACAGTTTTGGTCTCCTAATCTGAAGAAAGACATTCTTACCCTAGAGGGAATACAGAGAAGGTTCACCAGACTGATTCCTGGGATGTCAGGACTTTCATATGAAGAAAGACTGGATAAACTCGGCTTGTACTCGCTAGAATTTAGAAGATTGAGGGGGGGATCTTATAGAAACTTACAAAATCCTTAAAGGGTTGGACAGGCTAGATGCAGGAAGATTGTTCCCGATGTTGGGGAAGTCCAGAACAAGGGGTCACAGTTTAAGGATAAGGGGGAAATCTCTTAGGACCAAGATGAGAAAAACATTTTTCACAGAGAGTGGTGAATCTCCGGAATTCTTTGCCACAGAAGGTAGTTGAGGCCAGTTCATTGGCTATATTTAAGAGGGAGTTATATGTGGCCCTTGTGACTAAAGGGATCAGGGGGTATGGAGAGAAGGCAGGTACAGGATACTGAGTTGGATGATCAGCCATGATCATATTGAATGGCGATGCAGGCTGGAAGGGTCGAATGGCCTCTACTCCTGCACCTATTTTCTATATTTCCCTTTTACCTTCCCACCCCACCTCACCATGGTTTTACATTTCACAGTTCTTGTCCTTATCCAACACGTTTTATCACTTTCACCTTTAGTCTTTGGCACTTACTCCGCCCATCTGCCCATCACCTACTAACCTATACCCATCCATCGCCTGTCAGGCAGTGCCCAACCCCCACCTCATTTCCAGCTCTCCCCCGTATTTCAGACTGAGAGCTCCCGACCTAATTAGTCATCTGTTTAAGAAGGAACTGCAGATACTGGAAAATCAAAGGTAGACAAAAGTGCTGGAGAAACTCAGCGGGTGCGGCAGCATCTATGGAGCGAAGGAAATAGGCAACGTCTTGAGTCTGAAGAAGGGTTTCAGCCTGAAATGTTGCCTATTTCCTTCACCCGATTAGTCATCTGTCCATTTCTTCAGAGGTTGTCAAATCCACCAATTTCCTCCAGCACTGTATATTTACTCATGATTCAAGCATGGGGTGGCATGGTGGCGCAGCGGTAGAGTTGCTGCCTTACATCAGAAACATACTTTATTAGCCAAGTATGTTTTGCAACACACGAGGAATTTCATTGACCATACACTCATACCAATAAAAAGCAAGAGACCACACAAAATACATTCTAACATGAACATCCACCACAGTGGCTGCTCCACATTCCTCACTGTGATGGAAGACAAAGTTCAATCTCTTCCCTTCTCGGGCCTCCCGCGGTCGGGGGGCCTCAAGCCTTCTGTTGACAGGGTGATCTTGACTCCTGTAGCCGGCGTTCGGGTCGCCCGTATCGGGGGATCCTGTATCGGGGGGGGGGGGGGGGGAATTTCAGCTCAGCTCCCCCTCACCGGACGATCTACCCAGTGTCAGGGCCAGTCGAACCTTCTGCATTCTTTGGAGCTTCCCGACATTGGTCTCTACCCGAGACTGCGAGCTCCTCGATGTTGAAGTCCACAGGCCGCGGTTGGATCGTTGATCCCCAGCAAGGGATCGCAGGCTCCGATGGAAAGTCCACGTCCACGCGGTGGGGCTCAAAGTCAGTCTCGAGCAAGGCCGCCAGCTCCATGATGTTAGGGCACAGTGGCGTATTTTACTTTTCTCTATAACAATGTCTCTCTGGCTTTGGTCTGTAAGCAGATGGTGTGAAGGTAAGAACCCGTTTAGAATCCTCAGGCTTCATGGGGATAAATCTTTGGGAAAGATTAACCCGGAGAATACCGGGTGGGAGACAGTCCCCAATGGCCAAGTCTAAAAACAAAGGCACTCAGCAAATCAGGTACCAGAAACATAAATGGACAAAGGACATTTCAGGTCTGGACCCTTCACACAGATGAAGTGGGGTGGGGAAAGCTGGGAGAGGTGAGAGCAGGATAAAGTCTGGCAAGTGATGGGTGGATACGGAGGAGGGGTGATTGGCAGATCGGTGGAGTAAGTGACAATGAAAAGAGACAAATATTATCAGATCAGCAGAAGAGCATTGAAATGCAAAGCCAGAGGGAGGGATATGGGTGGAAGGGAAAGATGGAATTATGGTCATGGGGATGGAAGTTGAGCGTACAGAGGGGAAAGGAGCAAAGTTACGGAGGTGCTGGGGAAGTGTGCACAGCAGGGTGGGGGGGGCAGGGAAAGAGGGGGCTCCCCAGGTACGCTCATTTCACATCACCGTCCCATACCTCCCTGTCCCATTATAATTACACATCCCACTGGCTTTACATTTCACACCCCACCTTCTGACACATTCCCTCTGCTTGTCACCTCTAGCATTTGTCACTTATTCCACCCATTTACAAATCACCACATCCCCTCACCTGTATCCACCCTTCATTTGCCAGACTTCTCGCCCACTCACCCCCCTTCCCAGCTTTCTCCCCCTACTCCAGTCTGCAGGCTTCTGATCAAATACATCTGCCCATTTGCTCCACAGATGCTGCCTAACACTCAGTACCTTTTTGTTCAAGATTCCACCACCCCCCGTGGATTACATGAACTTTCTCCAAAAAAAATTGGAAAAGCCATCATTATAAATCAGAGCAATGAGTATAGAAGTTGGGATGTAATGTTAAAATTGTACAAGGCATTGGTGAGGCCAATTCTGGAGTACGGTGTACAATTTTTGGTCGCCTAATTATAGGAAGGATGTCAACAAAATAGAGAGAGTACAGAGGAGATTTACTAGAATGTTGCCTGGGTTTCATCAACTAAGGTTACAGAGAAAGGTTGAACAAGTTAGGGCTTATTTCTTTGGAGCGCAGAAGGTTAAGGTGGGACTTGATAGAGGTTTTTAAAATGATGAGAGGGATAGACAGAGTTGACGTGGAAAAGCTTTTCCCACTGAGAGTAGGGAAGATTAAAAAAGGGGACATGACATGAGAATTAAGGGACTGAAGTTTAGGGGTAACATGAGGGGGAACTTCTTTACTCAGAGAGTGGTAGCTGTGTGGAATGAGCTTCCAGTGAAGGTGGTGGAGGCAGGTTCGTTTTTATCATTTAAAAATAAATTGGATAGTTATATGGATGGGAAGGGAATGGAGGGGTATGGTCTGAGCGCAGGTATATGGGACTAGGGGAGATTATGTGTTCGGCACGGACTAGAAGGGTCGAGATGGCCTGTTTCCGTGCTGTAATTGTTATATGGTTATATTATATGGTTATTTAATTTAACACATTTATCCCCATTAAAGTGAAGAGGGTTAGAGAATAGGTGCCTTACCTTCCTATCACATCCATAAAGACCAAATCCAGGGTAGACTTGAAAGTTATACTGAAAAAAATAAAAAAGCCATGTCGTAACATTTTAATGTTTGAAAATGTTCCAACGTCCTTCTCTACAAATCGACAAAGTGTTGGAGTAACTAAGTGGGTCAGACCGCCCTGGGTGAGAAGATTCTAGTCCTCAAGGTAAAACCACATGGCCAATGCCTGGAGAAGTGTCTCCAACCACGACCGTTGCGTCTCTGCAGTAGCGACTCCTACAGTTTGGACCTTGATTAAGGTAGGCTAATATTTACACTGAAATTCTTAAAGGTCTGAAGAGTCCCAACCTATAATTACCAATCCATGTTCGCCAGCGATGTTCTCTGCAACTGGATCCTCAACTTCCTCATTCACAGACCACAGTCTGTTCGTATTGGTGGAAATGTGTCAGCCTCAATAACAATCAGCACGGGAGCACCTCAAGGCTGCGTGCTCAGCCCCCTGCTGTACTCACTCCATACCCATGACTGCGTAGCCAGTCACAGTGCGAACTCCATCATTAAGTTCGCTGATGACACCACTATTCAGATTCAGATTCAGATTCAATTTTAATTGTCCCCATTGTCAGTGTACAGTGCAGAGACAACAAAATGCATTTAGCATCTCCCTGGAAGAGCGACATAGCAACGATTTGAATAAATAATAATAAGTGTCAGGGGGGGGGGTGGTGATTGGCAGTCACCGAAGTACGTTGTTGAGTAGAGTGACAGCCGCCGGAAAGAAGCTGTTCCTCGACCTGCTGGTTCGGCAACGGAGGGACCAGTAGCGCCTCCCGGATGGTAGGAGGTGTAAACAGTCCATGGTGTGGGTGAGAGCAGTCCTTGGCGATGCTGAGCGCCCTCCGCCAGACAACGCTTGCTTTGGACAGACTCAATGGAGGGGAGCGAAGGAACCGGTGATGTGTGTGGAAATTTTCACCCACCCTCTGCAATGCCTTCCGGTCGGAGACAGAGCAGTTGCCATACCATACTGTGATGCAGTTGGTAAAGATGCTCTCGATGGTGCAGCGGTAGAAGTTCACCAGGATCTGAGGAGACAGATGGACCTTCTTCAGTCTCCTCAGGAAGAAGAGACGCTGATAAGCCATATTGATCAGAGTAGAGGTCTTATGATTCCAAGAAAGGTCATCGGAGTATTTGACTCCCAGGAACCTGAAGCTAGAAAAATGTTCCACCTACACGTTTTCAACCTCCACGTATTGTCGGGGCGTATCACTGATGGGGATGAGTCAGAATACAGAACGAGGAGATCGTCGAGCAACTGTCCATATGGTGCCAGCGCAAAACCAAGGAACTGATTGTGGACTTTGGAAGGAGTAAGAGGGGATGCCACAGCCCCATTTATATGGTTGAAAGGGTCAAGTACTTCAAATTTCTGGGCGTGCACATCTCTGAAGATCTTTCCTGGTCCGAGAACACTAACGCAATTATCAAAAAAGCTCATCAGCGCCTCTACTTCCTGAGAAGATTACGGAGAGTCGGTTTGTCAAGGAAGAATCTCTCCAACTTCTACAGGTTCACAGTAGAGAGCATGCTGACCGTGCATCGTGGCTTGGTTCGGCAATTTGAGCGCCCTGGAGAGGAAAAGACTACAAAAAGTAGTAAACACTGCCCAGTCCATCATCGGCTCTGACCTTCCTTCCATCGGAGGGGATTTATCGCAGTCGCTGCCTCAAAAAGGCTAGCAGTATCATCAAAGACCCACACCATCCTGGCCACAAACTCATCTCCCTGCTACCTCAGGTAGAAGGTACAGGAGCCTGAAGACTGCAACAACCAGGTTCAGGAATAGCTACTTCCCCACAGCCATCAGGCTATTAAACCTGGCTCGGACAAAACTCTGATTATTAATAACCACTTTCTGTTATTTACACTTTACCAGTTTATTTATTCATGTGTGTATATATTTATATCATGGTATATAGGGTGATTTCACGAATATAAGGTCACTGGAGCGTAGATCCGCACCCACATGACCGAAATCTCAAGTGGAGGACATGCTAGACATCCGGTACATGTTAGTGGATGGGAAAACACGCACTTTCCCACCCGTTAAAAACATAGAAAACGGCCAGTTTTTGATCTGCAATTTACTGTGCCAGTCGGGTGTGACCGTGAGGCACAGCTACCCTAGATTTACAGTTCAAAAAAAAGATAGAAAATAAGGTAAAATTAAAGAGGGAGCTGAAGGTGCCAAATCCAGCGGAACAAGTGAACAGCTGACATTAGCCGTGGAGATTTTAAAGGTCCAAAATATCGGGAATTATTGCGTTTTCTCCGCTGAATTTCATCAAAAGTAAAAGGCAATTATGGACTTGAGACGTGGGTGCAGATCTACGCTCCCGCTGACCTTTCGAGTGAAATCACCCTATGGACACCACTGATCGGTTCTGATAGTCAATGCCTACTATGTTCTGTGTGCCTGAAGCAAAGCAAGAATTTAATTGTCCTATACAGGCACACATGACAATAAACTCACTTGAACTTGAACTGAACTTGAACTTGAACTTGAACTTGAACCTTCCGATGTCAAACTAGTACTTTGTCCATCTTTGATGTAAAACTGTTACATCCGGGCCGGCATAGACTACAAACATGGCCGCCGCTCCAAATTACAACAACACGCGGCACCGTCAGGTCAGCTGCAT